>NW_027273863.1:21375000-21530000 GCF_046630095.1 Trachinotus anak | reverse complement strand
CTTCCAGGAGTTAATTTAAACCTAAAATCAAAATACATTCAGAAAAAACTAGTACCATGAATGGTCTCTGGACCCTGAGATTCTCATCAGTCTTATACGCCTTTGATGATATAATATTTACACTAAACACCCTGTATATGTGTGACGTCTTGAGTAATGGGTAAAAAGTGTTTTGTGAGGTCACACTGACCTTGACCAGTTTGTCCTTGAGTCTAATTAGTTCATCCTTGAATCCAAGTGGACATCTGTGCCAAGTTTGAAGGGATTGCCTTGAGAAGTTCTCGAGATCAGTGATCAATGATCAAAGTTATGTTTTGCGAGGTCACTGTGACCTTGACCTTTGATCACCAAAATCGAATCACTTCATCCTTGAGTCCAGGAGGACATTTGTGCCACATTTGAAGAAATTCAATCAAGGCATTACTCAGATATCGTGTCCTTGAGAATGGGACAGACAGAAAACCTGAAATACACCTAGGCATAAAAATCAGGCAGTTTCAGACCTTGACTATATTGAGAGGCACAAACTAAGAACGCCTTCATTTCTATCTTGATTTGTTTACAATAGCGTCCTCAAAATTTTTAATGGAATAATATGGTCTTTATCTGTGTAAAAAACTGTCTCCACACCTTCACAGATTTCCTTCATCTTGTACCTGGTTGACTACAAACACCTCAGGGTTAACAACTGGTATGTTTACCCTGACTGGGCATATGCACTGGGATGGACCATGACTCTCTCCTCTGTTCTCATGGTGCCACTGTGGGCAGCTGGACAGATGTGTTTGACCCCAGGAACCTTCAGACAGGTCAGTGCTCAAAGAGTCTGCAGAGTAACTTGAGAGCAGTTTGCATAAAAATGACAAAAAACACTTTGAAAGTTGGCAAAGAAAAATTAAAACTGAAAACAAAAATAAGGAAGTCAAACTGTTCAGTCTACTTAGAGCATTGAAGTGAAGGCAAAGCATGTTTAAGGACTTGAAATGTCTCCTGTAAATTGCACATTTACTGTGGAAACTGACCCATGTTCTTCTTGTCCTGTGTTCCAGCGTTTGTCCGTCCTTTGTCGTCCTGCTGAAAATCCAACTGGGAGAGGAGGGGACAAGTTTGGAACTGAGGACATCTGCAGTGACAGCTTAGTGTGACCTTTGAGGTCAAATTGAATGGAAATCAACTTTATATATATATATATATATATATATATATATATATATATATATATATATATATATATATATATATATATATATATATATATATATATATATATAAATAAAAATAAATATATAAATGCACTTCTGGTGTTTAATGTAGAAAAGATCTAAAATATGTCTAAATCATAAAGTATGAATATAGATGGATGTATCCTCCTCTGTGATGTCAATCACAGGTTTCTAGAGGGCGGTTTTGAAAAGCTCAAAGTGGGCTGCTCCATGTCGCCAGAGTTCTGGCTTATGTGGAGCTGAAATTTTGGTACATGCCAGTGTTGTGTCTGTTCTGCCATCAGACAGTGTTTCCCCTAACCTTGACATGTAACCTTATACTAACCCTAATGACCAAGGGGGGACACTACAGAAAACATAGTTGTAATAGGAGGGAAACACTATCTGATGGGGGAACAGACTTCGCACCAGTTAAACTGCAGCAAGCATACTAACCCATTAGCATTGTTAGCACAGCTGAGTAGCTTGCTCGAATGCTAGGCAAAGGCTAATACATTTGCTGGCTAATTAGCTTGTTAACAAGCTAAGCTAACAAATCAGGTATGGTTGGCACAGACACGGATACTTTCTAATTAGTGCCAGTGTCTCAATAAAAAAAATACTAGAATTTAACTCACCTCAAAAAAGCAGGAGCACAGACTTCCTCATGTTCTGTCAGTCCATTAACTGCACAGCAAACCATAGTGTTTGTCCGATATTTGCATGAAAAATCCTCCAAAAGGCATGAACACCATGAACATTGCCTGGAGGTCACATTCACTAATTGTACTCGGATGAAGTGAACTTGAGCAGACAGCTAACAGCTAAACACTGAGCAGCTGATTGTGGTGAAGCAGCCCTTTTGTTCAGATTTGGTCCAAAGGTTTGGGTCTTACACTTTTGAATGTTAACATATTGGGCAGCAACAAAGTGTGGATTAGTGACATTGCCTCGTGATGGTGGTGCAGTTTCTTTCTTTCTCTCACTTTTTAGGTCTTAAAAGCATTCATTCATCGAAATTTACAGTGAGTTAAGTGGAAGCAAAGCTTTAAATTTTGAAAAGTCAATATATCTGTGGAAATGTGGCTGTAGATTACTGTAATTTGAGCATTATTGACACAACATACTTGTAATTTGTTCTCAAACTGAAATCCCTTCTCTATCACACAAAAGTGTTTTGTTGGTAAACACTGAAAAATATAAATACAAAAATCATCACAAAGTCTGCAGCAGTGTTTGTTGTTCTTTACTGCAAACAAATATGTCTGACACGATTGTAATTCATTTCTTTTAGACAAATCCACCCTTTCTTAGACTTTCTCATTACATTTGGAACAGATTTCTTCTGACTTTTTTTCTCATCATCTGACTTTGAAGTGTCTTAGACTAATTGACAAAATCAGTTTTTATATTTGAAAGAGCTGAAAAATACTACTTTTACAGTCGCTTGATTTGACACAACCACTACCAGCTACCTTGTCTACCTGCTGCTCAGGTACGAGTACAAACCTACTATGTGCCTCTACAGTGGTTTGTGTCACATTATGTGCACCTCATATTTCTCTTGAGACGTCGTGTACTGGCCATGTCTGGAGGAATTGAGGAGCTGGGCAGTGTGAGGTGGGATTTGGCCTTGTGTCTTCTGGCCTGCTGGGTGTTCTGCTACTTCAGTATCTGACACCTTTCCAGATAGAAAGGTCCTGTGGAAATATTCAAATTCTTTATCTACTTGTCGTGCATTGAATCATCAATATCCCATCAGAACTTATTATCCAGAAATGTCCTTTTCTTTTCAGGTGGCATATTTCACAGCCACGTTCCTCTATGTGATGCTCATGGTCCTTCTCATCAGGGGCCTGACTCTACCTGGAGCTTGGCAAGGAGTTTACTATTACCTGCATCCAGATTTGAACCGTTTGGCTAACCTTCAGGTGACCAGGTTATTTAATGCTAACTTTAGAATCACTGAACACAAAAATAATTGAAATCCTACTCATTTTAGTCTGCAGCCACAGTCTCTTTCACACTGCATCACTCTGCCTCCATGATCTATCCCCAAGACCTCAGTTTTTTGTTTGTCTGTGTTGTATGGACATGATGAGTAATACAAATGGGGGATAAGGGCACACACCTTAGGACACTCTCACCAAATGGGTTGTCATATTGTGATATTGATGTATTTTAACTCCTCTGCACACCTGGCTGAATGCTGCATCAAGCAGGTGATTGTTGTCTGTTCTGTCTGTTTTAAAAAGTTACAAAATTTGTCAAATGCAGCCCAAAAGCAAAGGTTTGACAGCAAACTGAGACTTTCATGTAGATGCTTCATTGTGTTGGGTTATATGTACTGTTTGGGAAATGGCTGGCATGCTACATCTTCTTTTGTGGGTATTTACAATATAATCCTTCCATTGTGATTTCAACCATTGTAGAAAGACATTTTCTTACACTACAGGTGTGGATAGATGCAGGATCTCAAATATTGTTCTCCCATAGCCTGACAACAGGGATTCTGACTGTTCTGGGCAGCTATAATCAGCACAACAACAACTGTTACAAGTATGTATAACTATGAATTTCTTGTTTAAAAGATACTTCTTGTTGTGTTTTTTTGAAGACAGGAATTGGATACAGCAAACTATTTCATCCCACTTTTATTTTATTTCGGTTGTGACTTAGAGGATTGAATTATGAAGAGTTTCCTTTTTTCAGTTATTAAATGTTATGTCCCCAACTGGTCCAGGGGAGTGGGGGGTAACAGTGTTAAATAAACCGGGGAGAAGGAATAACCAGGAAACAATGGTAAGGTAGCAAATAAGGCAATTTATTATAAAGTTAAATAAGGTAAACCAAGATCCTTTCACAGTAACGTAAAACGAGCTCCGGGAAAAACAGGTAAAACCTGGGAAAGAAAAAGCAACAATCAGGAAACTATAAGTTGAAACGTAAAACACCCTCCCAGCCACAGGGCGTAACACGCGGACACTACCTCGTGTACACACTCAACAAACCAGCCCACTGGCCGATAACACCAGTAGTACCACTCGCTCACACGCTCGCTCACACGCACACAGCCTTCACGCTGCCGTCTGACCCACTGGCCAAGACCAGGCCTCCTCAATCCTCCTTATACTCCAGCTCTGATTGTCAAACCAGGTACAGCTGTGCTGATTCGCCTGCTGGAAAAAGGGGAGGGGCCGAGGGCACAACACACACATACACAAACACCACTCCAGCATGTAACATTAAATAAATAGCATTATTTAATAGAGCTATCATATATGTTAGATAGGTTTTCACTTGGTGTTGGTTGTGCCTCGTCGGGGTTATGTTGTGTCTTGAGAGTCTTATTGTGAGTATGAATAATATGGATGTATCAATAAAGAGCAAAGAGGTGGTTTGTCAAAAAAATAGACTACAAAGAATACTGTGAAATTTTTGAATTACAAGAATATTAAATACATTATTTATCACCACAGTGACCAACTTGTTTTCGAAGTTGCCCTGTGCACCATTCAGGCACAAGATCTTCGTCCTTATCATCTGCTTATCCAGCTTCCTCATACATTTGACCCTTGTTAATGAAGTAAATCAAAAATATTTTCATTAAAAAATTGTACATTATTATATTTTATTAATTCAAATCTTGGCTCTTTCTGCTGTAGGGAGGAATATACCTATTCCAACTCGTTGATTTTTATGGCTCGAATTCTAATCATTTTGCTTTTGATCTTTTCATGGGATTTGACTTTACATTAAAAAAATAAACGTAAAATACCTGCTGACTTATGATTTAACTTTATATGATTTTTGACAATATTGAACGACAAAAAGAATTTGTGTAATATGCTATACAATACTAATAGTCACAGAAATATTCTTCATTTCAAAAATGTCAAATATACCAATAAAAAAGATCAGTAGCTTTGTTCAGCCTGATTATATCTGCAGAATGACAGCAAATGTTCATTTTCACATGTCATCCAGTTGTCTGGATCAAACTCTTGTCTTAACATTTTGCAGTATAATTAAAATATTAAACTGGACTAAATGTACATTCTGAACTTCCATCAGGTGCTGACCGCTTTCTTAACATCAATGAGGACATGAGAGGTCGTCATTTGGCTTTCGGGCAGGTCAGTGCTCAAAGAGTTTTCACAGGTCATAAACCAGGAGATAAATCTGCGGAGTAACTTGAGAACACTTTGCATAAAAATGACAAAAAGGAGGTAAAAATGTTTAGTCTACTGCGTGCATTTAATTGAAGGCACAGCATTTAAGGGCTCAAAATGTTTCCTTTAAGTTCCACATTTAGTGTGGAACCTGACCCATCTTGTTCTTTTCCTGCATTGCAGCGTTTGTCCGTCCTTTGTCATCCTGCTGAAAATAGAGGAGAAAACTGGGAGAGGAGGGCACAAGTTTGGAACTGAGGACGTCTGCAGTGACAGCTTAGTGTGACCTTTGACGTCAAATTGAATGGAAATGTCGACTATCATACTGTATATATGCTCCTGGTGTTTAATGTAGAAGAGATCTAAATATGTCTAAATCATAAAAGGTGAATATAGATTGATGTACCCTCCCCAGTGATGTCAATGTTCTGAAGAGCGATTTGAAGCTTAGAGTGGGCTGCTCCACCATCGCCATCTTGGCAGTGCCTGACTCTGCCTAACTCCCGGCAAATCCAGAAACTTCGGTGTGTGGAACCCTAGTGGAACCATAGTGTTTCCCTTAACCTTAACATGTAACCTTATAGTGACCCTAACCAATGAGGAGGGGTGCTACAGGAAACATAGCTGTAATGGAAGGGAAACACTATCTGATGGGGAACAGAATTTATCACAACACGTGTTAAACAACTGTGGCAAGCATATGCACCCATTAGCATCGTTAGCACAGCTGAGCGTCTTGCTTGAAGGCTACCCAAGCCTAATGTATTTGCTGGCTAATTAGCTAGTTAGTGAGCTAAGCTAACAAGTCAGTATGATGAGCGCAGACACCGATTCTTGCCAAATCGTGCCAACGTATAAATAAAATATTAGAAATTCACTCAACTCAAAAAAGCAGGAGCACTGAGTTCCTCACATTCTGTCAGTCAATTAACCGCACAGCAAACCGTATCATTTGTCCGATATTTGCATTAAAAAATCCCCCAAAAGGCATGAACACCACAAACATTGCTAGGTCATGTTCGCTAACGGGAATTTAGGACAGCCCTTTGATTTGGTACTACATTTTTCTCAACTGCTTAACTACTGTATTCCTAAGCACAAGCACACTTATGGTGCTCACTGTAATATGCCACAACAGCAGGTCAGCTGAAAGTTAAAGCACTGAAAATATTTTAAATTAAGCGTACATTTCAACACATGGTGGATTGTTTCAGTGGGCATCTTTTAAAAGCGTCTAAAATCTGTTTTTTCTCCAGGCGCCGTGCACAGCAGCACATCGCTCAGCTTCTGTGCAAGTGCTCCCAGCTGCTTCTCTAAACTGGCAGCACGCTAGTCAAAGAGCCGGCTCTTTTAAGTGAACGATGGGAGCTGGCTCACGAGCTGTTTTTTTTTTTTTTTTACACTTTTCGCCTTCGGAAAAGTTACAGTTAGATGATGGTGGTTAGTTCATAGAGACACCTAAAACTGTTGGATGCTGCTGTTTTGCACATTGTATTATATTTCTTTTTATTATGTTGTTTATTTATTATTATTTTTACTCTATACCAAAAACATTTTGGTTTTATTTTAACAAAGCACATTTACTTGATTGCTGTATTTCTATTTCTATTTTTTTCAGGACTTTACTTGTTTTGTTAGGTGTGTGTGTGTGTGTTTAAATAAAAAAATTTAAATGTCAATAGCTGTCCTATTTTAATTTCTATGCTTAGGTTTTTATAGGCATTTGCTTTGTGTAGCAGAGTGGTTCCTCAAGCAAGTTAGAGAGTTACAAGGGATTTTACAACTGTAAATGCAATTGGTTACAGCAATTTATTGAAATTTAAGTGATATGTGTTCAAATACAAATCACAAGTCAAAACAGTGCTAAATTTGGCTGAATTCTAAAAGGTATAAGTGGTAAAATGGAGAGCCGTTTGGGAGCCGAATGAGCCGGCTCTTCTTGGTGAGCTGAGCCAAATGATCCGGCTCACTAAAAAAAAATTCCCATCACTACAGCACGCTGATCTGAATGTACTGCAGACAACACACTGACTATGCATGACTACTTCTCACAACCACACATCAAATAACTAAACTAATGTCAACACTGGAATTACTGGTTTAGCCTGGAGTCTACACATCAATTTACATACATCAATTTCTGTTTTGAGGGCAGGGTGTAGTCAGATAAATAAAAGACATGAAGCAGGAAATTTGATACAGAAACACACAAGGAATTAAGTTCTTGATCTTGAAATGAACAGAGAAAGACGAAAAAGAGAAAGAGACGGAAGAGATGGAGACAGAGGACAGTGGGCAAATAAAACTGAATATATCCTGGTTGTTGCAGGAAATGTGGTCGGTTTGGGTAATGTGTGGAGATTTCCTTACCTCTGCTACAAGAACGGTGGAGGTGAATATTATACACTGCAAGTGGAAACCTTTTGTGTTGACGAGAGATGAGTGAGTTCAAACTTTCGATTTAATTCATCATCTCCATGACAACACACACCTCTGTATTTACTGCAGGTGCCTTTCTGGTGCCATATGGTCTGTTAGCTGTGGTGTGTGGGATACCTCTGTTCCTGCTGGAGAGCTCCGTGGGTCAGTACACCCAGGAAGGATTCATCACCTGCTGGAGGAAACTGTGTCCACTGGCACAAGGTGAGTTGGTGTGTGTGTTGAGGTAAAATGCAAGATCAACAGGAGAATTTGAATTACCTCCATAGATATAAACATTTGAATTGATTTTTATTTCAGGAATTGGATATGGACTTATGATGATGAAACTTTATGACTTCAGCTACATATTAGTTCAAGTCTGGGCTCTCTTCTACCTGGTGTTCTCATTCAGGTCTCAGCTTCCATGGGCCAGCTGTGACAACACCTGGAATACAGGTAAACTCTTACCAGAGATTAATTTTGCAAGCAAGATGTTTTATCCAGAGTGTCCTGACTGGTCATTTGTACAATTGTCTGTTTTCTGTTGGTACAGTACTAATAACAGTAGTTATATGTGAAAATTTTGTAATGTGTGTAAATTCATCATATGATTGACACCTACACAAATTATCCTCTTACAGGATAAATTTGTCTATCATGATGTATTGTAATTGACTATAAAATAGTATTGTTTTGCATATAATTGATTCCTCTCACATTTACCATTATGTAATCTTTGACCCTTGTTCCCAAACCCAGCTCACTGTCTTGGTCTAAAGCCTTTCAATTCATCTAATCTCACAGCAACACAGGCCACATCTGCTGCAACTGAGTTCTGGGAGTGAGTCTAACTAATAATGAAATTATTAGCCTACTGTATCACTATGAAGTGAACAGGAGTGACAAAATCTAAATCAAAATCTATTTTATATAAGGACAATATCCAATAATCTGTCAGTAATAGAGTAATATGAAAAAGTTAAAATCTGTATGACGCTGGCATTTTTTTGTTCCTCGTTGTCCTCTCAGACGACGTGCACTGGCCATGTCTGGAGGCATTGAGGAGCTTGGCAGTGTGAGATGGGAGCTGGCCTTGTGTCTGCTGGCCTGCTGGGTGTTCTGCTACTTCAGTATCTGGAAAGGTGTCAGATCCTCTGGAAAGGTCAGTGGAAATTAGGGCTCCACAATAAATCAAAATATAATCTAAATCACAATATGGCAAAGTGCAATATCAAAATCGCAGGAGCTGCGAAACAAAAAACATTGCAGGAGCTGCTGTTTTTTGGATAAAGGTAAAATGTGTTTGTTAGCACTATAAGAGTTGTGGTGCTACAGAGACACCCCAGCCTACAAATGATATTCTCCAGACGTAACAGAACATGCTAGTTTGGTACAAGGGCCAACAAAAACTGCATCATCACCATTTTAAAATCTTCTTTCAGGGAAAATGAAATGCAAAAACAATCATTCCAACTGAAATTTGCATCCCATGCAGCCTTAGCAGAATTATTTTAAGAATCTTAAACTGTAAGCATTATTGAAAATTATACTTACATTTTTTTCTGTTCAGGTAGCCTACTTTACAGCCACTTTCCCCTATGTGATGCTCCTGATATTGCTCATCAGAGGTCTGAGTCTACCTGGAGCTTGGCAAGGAATTTACTATTACCTGTATCCAGATCTGAACCAGCTGACTAACCTTGAGGTGACCTGTTTGATAACTTGACAATTTCTTGGGTATTATTAAAGAGGAACACAATGTAAAAACTGGTTGTAGTTTTTTTTGGATTATTTATATTTTAGATTCTTTCATGTGTGCGGTGTGGACTATCAGTACAGACATGTGTATTAGATCTTCGTCCAATTGTGAGGCTGTACAGTACTGCAGCAGTTCTTTGAGCTTCATGCCAATGTCACTATGATAACATACTGATGTTTAGCAGGTATAATTTTTTTACGATGTTCACCATTTAGTGTACTGTTTTATTATGCTAATATTTGATAAGAATCACTGAACACAAAAAACACCTGAGGCTGATGGGATAGCACTAGATAAACAGTCAAGTGTCAAAGTGATTAGAATTTATCCTGAGGAGAACATAAATGTTTGTCCTAAATTTCATGGTAATCAATGTATTAGTTTTAAAGACATTTCACTCAAAAACACAAATGTGAACCTCATGGTGACCCAAAGTCAGTAAGACTCATCCTGTGGGGACCACAAGCATTTGTAAAGAATTTAATGCAAATCCATTCAGTATTTGTTAAGATACTTCACTCGGGACCAAAGTGGTGGATTGACTGTTTAGCCAACACTACCATCCCGAGTCATATCAGTAGTGTGGCCGAAAGTTAGGGTTAGGGTTAGCTGAAGAAGTTACAAGTTTGCATTTTTCCTCATATTACAGGTGTGGATCGAGGCAGGATCTCAAATATTTTTCTCCTATAGCCTGACAGCAGGGACTCTGAATGTTCTGAGCAGCCATAATGAGTACAACAACAACTGTTACAAGTAAGTGCAATTTACATAGAGGTTAGAAGAAGGTTTTGCCATCATAAATATATTTTTTATGTCCTATTTGTTTAGGCAACTATTGAAATGTCAAAACAAAAATAACAATGGCCTCTTGTCTGTCTTACCTTGACCTCCAGAGACTGCTTTTGGCTGTGTCTGCTGAACAGTGGAACCAGTTTTGTTGCTGGATTTGTTGTCTTCTCTGTACTGGGATTCATGGCTCAGAAACAGGGCGTTTCCATTGATAATGTGGTCGAGTCAGGTATAACTCTAAAAGTTAATGTTTGAAAATCCAAACAAAAAGATAAACATACATACACACACCTGTATGTGAATGTGTATATGAATGTGTATGTGAATGTTTATATGTGTGTGTGCGTGCATGTTTAATTCTAATATACAGGTCCAGGTTTGGCCTTCATTACTTACCCTCAGGCCACAGCTATGATGCCTTTGCCACAGTTCTGGACTGTTTGCTTTTTCCTGATGCTCATTCTGTTAGGTGCTGACACACATGTAAGATTACTGTATTACCCATTAATTAATCATAGTTGAAGGTCGACACAGAAATCACAAGTGTTAGCATTTCATTTTGCCCCCAGTTTGTGACAGTTGATAGTGCTATCACATCTGTGACCGACTTGTTTCCGAGGCTGTTGCGTACACAAGTGAGGCATGAGATCTTTGTCCTCTTCGTCTGTTCATCCTTCTTCCTCGTACATCTGACCCTGGTTACTCAGGTAAAGAAAAATATTGACAGAGAAGCATATTTTAACATAAAAAGCACATTGATGTGAATGACTTCAGTCATATTTGTCTCTTCCAGGGAGGCATTTACATATTTCTGCTTATTGATTATTACGGTTGCACCAGAGCCTGCCAGGACTTTTTGGCTGTATGTCAATGCCTGGCTTTGGGCTGGACTTTTGGTGAGTAAAAATCACTTACCTATTTTCTTAATTACACCTTTTTGTTGATGTGATTTGGCTATTTATGGAAAGAAATGCCTTGATAGTCAGACAGCCAAACAGTGTAGGGACTTCCTTTCTGTTTTAGTTGTAGAAGGACAACTTCAAAAATGTTCTACTTTTTTTACACATTAAAGCAGACAGGCAGGGAAGACAGGAAGAAAGAGCAAATTCAGAACTGGGGTTGGCAAGTAAACCAGAGATGTGCAATTGTGTGTCTGTAAATCTGTATGCCTATGGTAACTGACATTGTGATGAGTGTCATGCCGCGCTGAGGGAGCATTTACAAAGAAAATAGAAACTTCTCTGAGGATCTCCATAATTAGTACATGATTCTGCCCAAGTACTTAAAATTTTCTACTTCTTCTGCAGGCGGGTTCTTGAGTATGACAGGGCGGATGGTACTTCCAATACATTTAGTCAGACCGATCACATTAACATCGGAATAAAAGTTTTAACATCTGAACCTTTGAATTTTAATCTTTTTAACAGATTGTCATCCTGGCTTGATCACACTCTCGTCTCCATATCATTGGCTATATGTGTATATGTAGTGATTGAGGATATGTACTGTACTGATGTATCTATGTTCTGGAGGCAGACACAATGTACACTCTGTAAAAACAAATTTAAAATAATAAAAATCAATCAATAAAAATCCCTCTATCTTTACCTATTTATCTTTTTATCTTTTGCAGAATAATTTTAAATTACTTTTTAAATGTGAATGAACAATTTGAACTTCCATTAGGTGCTAACCGCATTTTAAACATCATTGAGGACATGACGGGACAGACACCGTGTATTTTCTTTAAACTGTGCTGGAAATACATCATTCCTCTGCTGACACTGGTGAGGCAAAAGACGATTAACACACTGAACAGTCTGGCCCTTCGCACTGGCTGCCAATGACTTCACATACTTTTTTTAGTGAGTGGTTTTTATTTATTTTTCTTCGGTCTTGGATCTGTAATTCTCATCCTCACAGATTTCCTTCATCTCGTACCTGGTTGATTACAAACACCTCAGGGTTAATGACTGGTATGTTTACCCTGACTGGGCATATGCACTGGGATGGACCATGACTCTCTCCTCTGTTCTCATGGTGCCACTGTGGGCAGCTGGACAGATGGGTTTGACCCCAGGAACCTTCAGACAGGTCAGTGCTCAAAAAAGAATTTTGTATTGTGGGAGAAAAACAGACACTTTCACTGTAGTGCTCACTTTATGACACTACTGGACTAAATTCATTCAGCAGAACCACAGATAATCTTTTTTTTAATCTGTGCATTCATCAGCCTTGTCAAGCCTGGTGCCTACATTACCCACAATTTGAACATGACCACTGACAGTTTGGGCTGAGATTGGGGTGTCTGGTGCTAGTAGTGGTTTATGTAGACTCAAGCTGCTAGCCTCAAAGGTACCTTACACAGTGTGCTAGTAAGCATAGACCAGCCATCAAGAAAGGCACAACTCATCATAGGTCTACACAGTATAAATGAAATGATGACAGCACCTAATCACACAATCACTTGCATTTATAGAATTCATCATTCATCATCAATGGCACAGCAGCCACATGTTATCACACACACATATTATGTAGCTGTGCATTTTCCAACATATGAGAGGTAATAATTACACAGCTATAGATCAGTGGTGTGTGGTAACTTTTGCAGATAAGCAAGCAGAACCCAGCAGTCTAAAATTTCACAAACTTACAGAAGCTCTTACACAGCGATGATAAATTCTTGTAATTTGCGCGTTTGACTGCTACTGCTGCCTCTTAACAGTTAATTGGCAAGTTTAGTTTCCACACATGTTGTGCTGCAATATCATAACTACTCTCAGTAAAACAGTTGAAGCTGAATCAAGGATAAGTCTGTAGTATAGATTTAAATCCCTGATCCCATTCCATAAAGAGAAAGCTATACTCACCGATTAAAAGTTCATCCAATGCGTCTGACGCTCAGCAAAGTCATTGACAACACTGCTCAAGTTCCAAATTCCTTCTCTGCTGTTCTCTATTGACAGTACAGCCAACCCAGCTAATGTTAGCCTTCGGCTGCACGTCAACAATA
This sequence comes from Trachinotus anak, assembly GCF_046630095.1. Lineage (NCBI taxonomy): Eukaryota > Metazoa > Chordata > Actinopteri > Carangiformes > Carangidae > Trachinotus > Trachinotus anak. The sequence continues at coordinate 21,516,641 of NW_027273863.1, read as the reverse complement.
CCAGCATTCGATGAACTTGAAGCACTGAGTAAAAACTCAACTAATATTGTCAGTTCAGCCGTGAACTCATCCTCTTCTCTTCTATCTTTCCTCCTCTGTGCGCCGCTTGTTTGCTTGGGTTTCTTAAATAATTAGGCTGCTACCCGAGTCGCCCATAGGCCGAATAACTTGCTTCTTGCTCAAAGGTTGAGAAAAAAAACTGACATCCAGTTACAAAAGTTATCAGAAATGACAGCAAACAAGCTCATTGGACACAATAGGATTCCCCAGCAGGTTTTACTTCATAACTTTTGAGAAGAATGTAACCAAATTAAATAAGTTGTGGGTTGAACTAATATTTACTTTTCACGATTCGTGCAGCTTTGGAAAATTCAACAAGGTTAATTAAAGTATAAAAGACTCAAAACCATAAGTGTGATGGGCCCCAACAGCTACTGGGCCCCGCTGCGGTACAATATACAGTAATTGCCTAAGTGTGGATAATTACACCATTGAATATAACATCCTTATAACATTGAACAATTATTATCAGAGTCTGCTTTCTAATTCACATACCCTTATCTTCACAGAGATGCTGCTTAAGCTGTATGTGAGACCAGACATAATGTACAGCCTACACGACCTACCACAATCATTTAACATGGGAATATAGCAGTGTATATAATGGGCACTAACCACAAAATATGGACCTGACTAAACATACCTTTCCATAACAGTAGCAGCAGCAAATCTCTCTTCAATTCAGGGCCTGTCCTGTCTTGTGATTTGTGCTGCCTGTCTTCATGTGCTGAAAGTCTCTCTCCTGCATCTTGTTGGTCCCTGCCTGGACATCTTCATTTTTCTCCTTCCTGTCTTAAGAGGTTTTAAGATTATTGTCCTGAACTGACACTAAATATGTCAAATGTGCAGAATCACCGAAAAGACCTAAAAATCACTTCTATGGTAATCTTCAACATATTTACCACTAACTGACAATGACTCCAGTGAAAATGTAGAATCCTGTATTTTTCAGCCTCAGTGTTGTTAACCTTTCCTGGCTAATGAGTTGTGGGTAAAAAATAACATTTCTTTTTCATAAAGCTTGCAGATTTGGAAAATTTTGACAAGGGCAATAAAAATATAAAAGGCTATGACTCAAAACCGTAAGTGTAATGGGCCCCAACAGCTGCGGTACTATATAATTGTGCCATCGACTGTAACATCCCCATAACATTTAACAATATTTATAAGAGACTACTTTCTAATTTATATAGCTATATCTTAATAGAGATGCCGCTTAAGCTGTATGTGAGACCACACATAATATACAGCCTACATTCATGACATACCACAATCATTTCACATGTGAATATAGCAGTGAATATAATGGGCAGCATCCCCTCACTCTTCATTTAAGGATAGTTTCCCATATCTGAAGTGGGGACACAAAACTGATTTTGATCACATGGTTAACCAATAGCTCATCATATCAATCTCTCAAAAACTGTGTAAAATGGAGGAGAGTTCCGGGGATTGCTTTAGCGCTGCGGGGGATTTGAGTCCATCTGGATATCCACTTCCCTTTAGATGCTCTGTAGGTGTCCAAAATGTCCCTTAGGAGTGTCAGTTTGTTTGTTTTTTTTGCCTTCCAGCGTTTGTCCATCCTTTGTCGTCCTGTTGAAGCTCCAGCTTGGCAGAAAGAAAACAGAGAGGAGGGGGAAACTGTTGAACTAAGGACCCCTGCAGTAACAGCTTAGTATCACCTGCAATGTAACATTACTCCACATTCTGGTGTCATATTAGCTTCTACCCATCAGTGACAAGAAATTTTAAGAAAAAAATGTATTTAAATGACAAATATATAAAGTTAATCAACTAATTTAATGATATATCTTTTCAACCTTTTCTTCAGAAAAAAAATCCGAACAATCATCTCCAGTTCATTTGGTTTACATGTTTATAGTATATAACTGTAACTCAAATACCTTGGGGTTCATGACCACTCATCAGAAAAAACAATAAGTATGAAGGTGTGGTCTGATGCTATGAGGATTTCTCAATCCTTTATAAAGCAAGTGATTAATCAAATATAAAACATGTTAAGTTACGAATAAAAATAATCATCACTTACATCTTAGCTCATATATGATTATGATGAAGACACAATTCTGTTTAGATCTGCACTTAAGTATCAGTCTTTTATTTTACACTAACTTATATTTATATGTAAACTAAACAACTATTCAATATGACTGGGCCACATTTGCCCTTGGTCACTTGATTACTGAGTAAACACTTTTGGGTAATACAAGGTTTGAAGTAGTTATGCAACACAAAGTACCAACTTTGATGTTCCACATTTTAGATATTGGACATAAACTTAGAGCAGTTTACAGTAAGCAATGTTGTCGTACTCATGACTGTTATAAAACCATTTAAACAGAAATATTGTGTGTCATCTGGGTCCTGCTGATTTATGAAAAATATGTTGGTACACCTGTAAGTGCTGAGAATATAGTAACTGAAAAGCAAGGATATGGTAACATCTTGTTCTATAAATATTGTATCATCATTTTTGTAACAGCCCAGGAGCAATTTTTTGACACTTTCTTGTGTTGATTTTGAGGCAAGACATATGTTTAGTTTCAGTTTCCAACAACGTTTATTGAGTAGGTCTTACATTCACATCTGTAATGGTACGTTCAAAAATTAAAATGTTTGTCATCCTGAACTGGACATGTCCATGTGTTGAAGTACTTCTGAGAAGTGATTTGTTTTTCATATGATGTGTTTCATCTAAGAGTCATTTATGATCATTACAGAAAGTCTGTAGCAGAGCTTGTTGTTCCTCAGTGCCGATCTAAGTGTCTTCATGCTCTCTACTGTTATTTCTTCTGGAAAAATCCCATAATGGAAGCTTGTTTAGTTCCTTTATTTGCATTCGCAGAGCTTTTCTTCTGACTTTTCTTCTCCTCCTCTCTGTTACTTGCTGGTAGTTTTGCTGGGACGGGATCCTTTGGAGCTTGTTTGGTGGCCTGAAAATTATCTTCTCCCTCAGAGTACGATTCACTCTCATAGCCTTTTTCTGTCACTGTGGAAAAAAACATGAATAAGAGTTATTAAATATTGCAGGATTAACCAAACTAATAAAATTAGACAGGTGATTGAGATTTGTGGTGGGTTTTGTTTTATTGGGATTTTAGGCTCGACGATGTGAATACAGCTGTAGTCTGTGGTGGTGTTGTTGAACTGCATTATAATAAAGTATTTCTTTAAATCCCATTCATACACATGTGGAAACCAAATTAGAAGCATATTTAAATACAAAGAAATACAACATTGGTGAAAATTACAGACACAAAACTTACAATGAAACTGGAACAGAATTGAAATGAATAGTTGATTATTACTCCATCAACTGACTGTTTTGATGATCAAGTAATAGTTTAAATTGTTTTTTTCATATTTTCATGAATATTTGCTCTTTGATAGTTGCTTAATAGTAAACTAAATATCTTTGAGTTTTGGAAAGCAGCAATCTGAAAACCGGTCAACTTGCACAATTTTTACTGTAAAGCAGATGATTATAGAGAAAACATTTAGCAGCAAATATTTAGATGGCAGAATATTAAAGCTAAAGCCTATAGTAGAATCATCACCTCTGTGAAATATTCAAAGGTTTTTCAAAAGTAGTAAATATTTTTTCTGACTATATATTGACCAGTTATTATTATTATTATTATTATTATTATTATTAACACACATTGTTATGAGATACCACATTTGTTAAGATACAAATATAAAGTTTATTAAAGTTGTTTGTTTGTTGAGGTCAGAAGATGTGTTTTTACTCCTGTGTCTGTTTTTCATACCAATGCATCCTTCGTCATCCACAAAGGTACGAGATTTCAGGACCCGTCTCCTCTTCCTCGTCTTTGTTTCAGAGGGACTCTGCTGTGGAATAAAAACATATGATGACAGAGAAGATCGAACAGTCATTCAATGTTAAACACGTAGGGAAAGCTTCATCAAAGACCACTGGTGCAATAAATGGATTTGATGATCAGTTGTTACATCAGCACTAGAATATCAAACACTTACATGAGAATGTGAAACAGACTCAATCTCCTTTTTAGGACTTGGTGATGCTTCTTTTGTTTCCATCTGCTGCGGAGAATCTGGAATGACTGAACCGATGAGCAAATATTAGTTTTCTAACATTAAACTTCCTTTTCAACATTCTCTCTTTTTAAAAGGGTCTTGAATATTCTGACTTTACAATATGAATAAACTAAACTATATCTTCCCACACTGCAGTGAGGATCTGCTCTTCACTCAATATAACTTTATGGAAGACAGCACAACAACTTCCATTTCATCATTTTTCATGTATTGTCAGGACCTTTTACTTAAATTGTTCATTTAAGGTTTCAATACACAAAATGGCTGAAAAAAGAAAAGCTCACCATCTTCATCGCTGCTGTCTGGTTCAGGTTTCTTAATCCTACGCCTTTTTTTCTTTTCCATTTTTTCCTCCTCACTGTCAGAATCTTCCATTCGCTTGGTTTTGCTTTAAAAAAAAAACAAACAAAAAAAAAACAGACAAAAAAAAAACAAACAAACTTTTATCAAAATAAGTTTAAAGCTATTTTTGACTATGGTGAATCAAGTTAATCTTTATTCCAACAAACACTCTACCTTCAAGAAATCTTTGGAAAAGAAATGTTAAATCCAAACAGCCTTTCTCTTCTAATTTTATGAGCACAAGATCATTACCATTTGATTATTTTAAATAAATATTTAATCAGATTTCCTACATGAATAAAAAGCGGACGCACGCACGCACACACACACACACACACCTCCTGGAATCTTTCTGTGTGTCTTTTGGCGATTCCTTTGCAGCAGTGTCTCGTTTCTCTTCAGGTTTTGAAGTCTGATGTTGCTGCTCTGCTGTGCAGGATGACTGAGCTGCTTCTTCCTCCTTCACAGTTTTCTCAGGTTTCTCTGAAGAAAGAAAGAAATTTAATAATGAAAGAAATTTAATAATGAAATGAAGGTAGCCAACACGACTCTTTGTAACATCTGAAACTGCACTGGTTATCACATTCAAAATTGACAGCAGTATACACTCCAATAAGACCTGTGACTTTTTTGTTACCTGCCTCAGCAAATACAGAGCTGCATAACACAGAACTTAAAAGTGTGGAAGCAGAAATCAAACTGTAGCTGTCAGTGAATTTAATAGATGCAAAAGAATTCCCTATTTTACACAAATATACAGAACTAAATTTAGAGCACAAACCTCTGAGACTATGTCCTTGTACATCACTGAAAATACTACTCACTTGCTGTTTGAGTCCCAAAGAAGTTCATCATTGGATTGGCTTTTGCAGCTGGTTTGCTTTTGGGAGCATCAACCTAAAATATAAAAACACAATTATAAACATCTACTTACATCCTTCTACTGCCCCGGTTATTATTTATTTATTTTTTGTAGGGAGATTTACAAGACCAAAGCCGTACCACAGGTGCAACTTCTTTCTGTTCTGATTTAACCTCTTTGCCACTGTCCTGGTTCTTAGGAGTAGCTTTATTTGCAAACATTCCCATGATGCCTTTTTGTGGCTTGGTGGATGGTTTTGCCTCCCCATTCATGTCAGGTTTTTTTACCACAGGCTCTGGTGTGGGAGCCCGTTGCATTTCTCTCGTCTGCTGCAGCTCCAGAGAAGACATGGGCACTGCACTGGTACAGCGGATCGCACTGTATCTGGATATCAAGTGAAAGGAAATATTCAACTAAATATTGGCAATGCCACAATCCAACAGGAGACTTTTTAGCTTATGGTCAAAATGTCCATAGGATACATTTAATTATAAGACAGACTTTCCATGTTTTCCCAGACTGTCCTTGCCTGTGTTAGAGCCCACTTCAGCAAACAACGATATGATCAACATACCTGCTGCAGTTCTTAAGATTGTCTTTCACAGCATCATAGTCAACACTGTAGAGGGGACTGCTGTCTTTTAGTAAAGCTTTCTGGATGCTGTAGACGTGGACACTGACTATCAAGCTCATCTTGGCTTTGAAATCTGCAAAATAAACACCCGAGGTGAGACGCTTCAGATAACTCCCTAACTAAACAAAATGGAAACAAATAATCAAACTCAAGGACACAAGAGCACAATGACTCTTATCATAAATTGCCAAAGGTAAAAATGATTTTAATTTTGGACCAAAAACAGAAGCAACTAGAGTAAATAGTGCATGGTTTCTTTACACACCTTCCAGCTGGTCCTCTCTGACAACTGACACCTTGTGGCTCTGATAAGCAAACACAATGTCAGTAAAATAAATTGAAAGTTTTGCTTGTCTGGAAACACGCCAACAATTCAAAAACAGGTCCTGTTACTTACCGCTTGGCCATTGTCCACAAATTTCCCTGACACAAGATAGGTGGCATGGAGCTGGGCTGAACTTTCATTCCTCTTGTGATCCAGGTAATGGTACAGCATTCTGTAGACGAGACACTATTTTTAATTGGTTTATTACTGCACACATTTCTAATGCAGAGACTTATAAAAACTAGAGCTGCAATTATTTTGATGACTGATTTAATCATTTGTAAGCAAAAGTGCTAAAACTTTGCTTGCAATAGCTTCTTAAATGTCACGATTTAAGAAAATAATCGACCAATTAATTGATAATGGAAGTAACTGTTACTTGCATCTCTACTCTTAAAAGTTCTCTACACTTATACAGTTTATTTATTTATGTATTTAAAAAATTTTTTTTTTTTTTTTTTACAATTAGCCAGTGCATGTATACATGGGTACTGAGAAAATGTGTCTTTATCAGTATCCTAACATTTCTGGTACTGATAATTAGCATTGAATGTTATAATTGTTATTGTTGCTGTTAGTATGCAGTATTTTATTTAGGAAAAGTTTTTGTTCCGTTGCTTTGAGTTAAAGTGAAATTAAACACTGTGAAGTTTGGCCTATTTATTTTTCATAAGAGGATTTTGTAGAAAAATAAACAGTTTTGCATTTGTGAGTGTGCAGTGCAGGTAGAAAAGATTTATAGTACCAGTATATAAAACACAGAAAGAAAGGAAGGAAACGGAGTCAAAAATGCACTCAGTTTTATAGACTGTATGATGTAGTGTTTGTGATCAGAGACAACCTGTCAAGCAAAGCCTGGTTCATTTTGAGAAATAATCTTTGGCTTGTTTATGAAGAGGAGGAGAGACACTCACTGTTTTGCTGTGTTGACATGGACTCCAAGTGTTAGACTCAGCCATTTATAGGTCACCTGGTAAACGGAAAACACATGACATTTAGTTTGCCATATAAATGAGGAAAAAAAGCACTAAAAAATAAAATACACACTATAAAGTCAAAAACTGTTCAAAGGGTGAAAATGAACCACAATAACCCTACTGTACAGTCTGTCCAAAACCCACTGAGCTCACCAGCTTTTTTATTTCCATCATTTCCAACACCCCCGTTAACTTAGTACATTTTCAACCTTTGATTATTGTTCGACATTTGATAAATCTCAAAAACTGCCGTTGGCGGCTAACAGCAGTAACACAATCAACTATTAAAATTCAGATTTTGTTGAAGTTAAGAACTGTTATCTGGATGATTCATGAGCCGAATTGCCCAAAAAACCGCAACAAATCGTTCAAAGATGTAAATTACTCCAGGCTGGATGAAGACACTGCCCTGAAAAGCAAGCAAACATTAAACAGGCAGTTTTGCTAACGGAATTCAAAGGCTAATTAAAGCGAGGCTAACTCGGTTCAAACGTTAATGAGGCGCCTACACAAAAGACTCCAGAGCTCACTTACTATCTTGTTGTGGTCGTTGACAAATTCGTCAATATTGTCCATATAAAGCTCGTCCATTTTATTTTGATTATCCGTGAATGTGGGGGTCTTGTTGAGCCGATTCAACTGCGCGGGAACGCAGTTTATTTACTTCCTGTGTAATGTCACATGTCTGTTCCTGCTTCCGGTGAGGCTGCAGGCTGCCCTCTACAGGTCAAAACGGGCTACAGCCAAGCAGTTTTGTTTAAATTATTACTGTTATTATTATATTATCATTATGATGGACTTTTATCAAGGATGAAGCCATTATAGTTCCCTACTATAGTTCCCCATTATAGTTTCATACATCACTTTTAGGTAGTTTAGGTTGTGTTGTCTCTCAACTCTGGCCACACTTTTAAAATACGAAAAATGCTGACTTAAGACAGAAGAAGTAAAGATTATAAAATAGTTCAAGGATAATTATTACTACTTTTAATGTGTTTTAAATGGAGGAACTAACCATCCAGGAAATGGAAATAGGTGTTATCAGCTGTTATAAATGGAGAGAAAGAGGCTCCCCTGCTGGCTCCAGGGCAGAGAGCAGCAGCAGTTATCAGTGCATCCAAACACAGTCAATATAAATTTAGAATTTTAATGAGCTTCTGTGACAGAGATATTCAGGAAGGACAGGGCTGATATATTAAACCTTCAGCTCATCAATTGTAGGTTTTCCAAACAAATTGCTGGTCAACATGAGGGCGACTTCCTCCCAGCTCCTCTGCTTGTCACCATTTGTCTGCATCAGGTGAAGCTCATTATGACTGGAAATGAGGGCAGTGAAAGTACTCGTACATCACTTGTTAGGATGAATCTTTTTCACTAGAGTTCAGACATATGAATAATATGATGGGCAGAACAACAGTAGCTGGCCTTTCAAAGTTCACATCTTCCACCTCAGGGGATTCGCATGCCATTTGAGATAATGCAATAATGCAATAATGCAACCTCTGTTAAATCAAAGCTCATCTGTCCTGAGCATTGATGGCTCAGTGGTGGTGGCTCAGATTCAACAGCAGTCCCCTGGAAAAAGAAAATAAGAGGATGGGAAAAGGGTGTAGTTCCTTAACAATCTGCCGGCATGAGATGATCAATATAAGTACTGGAAAACGATCTGGCAGTGACTGACAATTGTCTGTGTCCCTGTTATAGAAGCAGAGCCAATACAAATATTGATTTAAAATTTAAATGGTCATTTCACCCAAATTACAAAACATAACTCTGAAGGTTTTCATTGGAAAGTTTTCTATCAAAGAAAGGGTCCCAAAGAAAACTGTTGCCTCTAAGGCCTGTGGATTGAATAATAAAAAAAAAACCTAGGTTCAGTGCCCGTCCTCCAATTTTACACACAAAGGATCAATTCATTCAGTTCGATAATGTTTTCTCTGGCTCTGGAGGGAGCTTTTCTAAAGTTCCCTGGTGCTGCCATCAAGGTTATTTCAGTTTGGGCTTAGAGACAGAGAAAGAAAGACAGAAAGAAATGAGAGCCTGTGTGACAAATGTGGATGGTGGAGTTGAAAGGTATATTTGTTTATGTTATGATCAACTGAAACAAAATTCCATTAACTTCCACTGATTGAGGTGGAATCTCCAAACCTGGGAGCATAAAACCCAAACTCAAAACACATGCCCGTAAACAAGCACAATGTCATATAACAGTGTGTATTGCTAGACAAGAGAGCTCCTGTTAGTCCTGAGATGTCTTTAATTATTTGTGAGACAAACAATATCTATGCTAATTAATGTTGTGCTTTTGTCTCCACAGACTTTTTGTCTCCTCAGGTTCAACATTATTAATATTTGAGCGGGTGAGACAAAAACAATTCAGCACTAAATCACCAGCAAATCCAACCTTTGTTATCTTGTTAATGATGTGACAGGAGTCCATTCCTGTGATCCTCTGTACATATAGGATGATTAATTCAGGTGTGCTCTCTCAGATGATCTTATACAACATTTAGAGTGAGGCAGCTCTGAATCTGCACGTCACTGTGCTGCTGAGAGGCCGGTCAGCCTGCACGGCAGCTTCTAATAGAAATGTCAAACAGACAAGAGCAGCGATGGCAGGAGAGAAGGGAAAAATATTCCCCTAATGGTGAAGAAGTGGGAGAGGTGTCATTTCACCTCCAAGATGCAGATTAAAACTAAAATCCTCAGCTGGATCAGAGCTGGTTAAGAAAAGGGAACAAAGCCAGTCTGATCCACTTCGTCTTTCTTCTTCTCTCCCATTGACCATGAGTCAGATTTGCCTTTGTAACCTCAGACTAATCACTTCTTCTTTGGTTAGTACATTATTGGTCTGTCTAAAGCCTAAAGGCCCAGCAGAGTTACAAAACACAGAGATGTATCACCATGTTAAGAGATGATTTTCTTTATAAAGTCAAAATAGCTCCAAGTATGACCAATACCAATGTCACAACAGCATGGTAAATGCTGCTGCCTGCTGACTACATTATATTACGGGAACATATAGAAATGACAAGCTCACACCTGGAAGTGTTAATGAGAGTCAGTGTTATCTGGAGGTGTCACAGGAGGCTATAGTTCTCACACCATGGGTATGGAAGTGTCGTCATCATTGTTACACTCACAAAGAGCTTTAATCTAAAGTGGACTTAAAACTTTTCTGGTTCTCGCCAAACATTTCAACATTGTTTGATTATTAGTTCGGCTGTTTTAAATGGACATTACTGTTTACAGGTCTGGAGTACAACCGCTTGTGAGAAGAAGTTCGAGAGTGGAAGCTGTGCAAAAGATGTCACTCTAGTCAGCGTCATGTCAGCTGAAGACCATAAGTCTGAAAATGGATGGGGATGTGGAGATAGAAATAAGCGATGTTACCCGACCTCTGCAGCCTGCTCCTCATCTCTGCTTGAGGCTATTGGCTCATGGCTGCATTAGCTGCTGCTAGCATAACACACCAGAATCACCTACTGAGCTGTAGTTGGTAGAGTTGCATTGTGTGTAACACAGCTGCTAGTGTCTGACAAGAGGAATGCATGGAATAAAAAAATGGTACCTTTGGTGTGGCTGCGTTGATTTGCTGAACTGAAATGCTAAATTAAACTAAATTAGTCTTAATGTTGAGGTAATTTTTTTAGGCTTTAGCTTGTGTAATTGTCTCAATCCGAAACCCCCAAAAAGGAAGTCACACAGTCACAACAAAGTAAGTGGACTGGACTGCATTACACTGTCGTGTTATTTCTTATTACAGTCCCTGTATTGTATGTTGTCACTGTTTGTTTGTCTTCTCAGTGAAGCAGAGAGGGAATAAGTCAGCATGACAACCTTTTGATAGCAACATCTGACAAAGATCTCTGCTCTGCTCTCCAGAGCTGGCAACACGATCCATCATTCTCTCTCTCCCTCTCTCTCTCTCTCTCTCACACACACACACACACACACACACACACACACAGTGTAGTGTTAGATTGCTGTGTATGTTTGAACTTGATTATCTTCCCAGTGTGTTTTAACCCACCAATCTAAAATCTAAAGACCACGTTATAGAAGCTGCAGACAAACATCATGCAGCAATTTCCAAAGGACCAGAATCACATTGAAGCAAAGCACAAAGTAGAATTTTGTTGTGTGAATGGTCAAGAAAAGCAGCAGTATTCCTCTTAGAAATAACTCAGATGATATCTTTGATGTCTGGTCTGGGTTAAACCTTGATAATGGATTCTTTTATCAGTGATATCGTGGTGTAAGAAGGCAAATGCTAAGCATTTGGCAGGGGAGAAAAGGACTTTATTTATTCTGATGTGTAAATACCTTTTATGTTAGAGAAACTTGCAACATTTTCTCTTTCCCCTTCCTGTTCTTTGCCCTCTGATATCACATTTTGACTGCTGGTGCATCAGATCTGCAGAGATATCTGATTTAAGAGAATTGCATAAGGAATGTATTAGATATCTCTGATGCTGCCTGCAGATGCATTTCAGAGGCCTCTGCTCTCCAGCAGGTTTAGGATTCCCTCAATAGAAAGGTATGATTGGTTTTAAGATTTAAAACATCCACATGCCTGCTGCTCGGAGGGGAAGTTATCTGCTTAAATCCGTAGCTGCTGACTTCCTCAGCTGTATGGCAGACTGCCCATCACAGCATTCACGGAAGCAGACATGTGTGAAATAACATGTAGAGATCAGAGAGATCCATGCAGAAATACAGCAAAGAAGTGACATTCTGTGGCACGTCCTACAGATGTCTGGTCCAGAGACTAAGACTCTTTTTCATGTCAGGAACCCCACGTTAAGACGCTTCAGACCACAGACCACCGATTGATAAGATATTTTCCTCACAAACACCAACTGAGAGGATTGTTGTCGTTAGATATGACGTTAGATCTGAACTGTAACTCTCTTCACTGCATGAGAGGGGAGGGGGGTAGGGAATAGGGTGGGAGCAGTAACAGTGAGTGAGGTGAAATTTATCACCAGGATATTTTTTACAGATTCACTCAGCGTGCTACAAGGGAGCTGTAAAAATAATGAAATACAGCTGTAAGTCATTTTGTGAAGGAACCAGCCTGAAAACAAACCCCTCAAGGACGTCCCCGTTTTTATGGAAATGAAGAGTGCACTTTAAAGCTGTGCTTCACCCAAATTACAAAAAGTGAATTTTCCCACTTACTTCAAGTGGCATCTATGGCCATGCTGATAGTTTTGGTTTACCAGCACAATAGAGGTGCATCAAATTTTTATCTGTTCAAATGTATTCTCCTATTTGCGCAGCATTACCCACAACAGACTAAATAGTTTTCATGGGGACTTTTTCATTTGCAGAAAATAGTTCTAATGAAGTTGGTTGACAGCGTCTTGTTGTGTGCAGTGTGTTGTTGTAATTTAAATTCCAATGACCTTCATCTGAATCTGAATCTGGGATCATCAAAACAAAATAATCTGCTAGATATCACAACACATAAGTGAAAATGTCTGTTTTCGTGTCATTATGGGTGAACCTAACCTTAAAGGTGTTGTATGTAGTCAATATCAAACTTGTAACAGTACATAAGATTCTGTGTCACCAGCATGTACCTACATGTGTGTCTTTGTGTATATGCATGAGAGAAAACAAAACAAGGACCAGTCATAAAAGCTCTACAGGGTAAATCAATTGATTAATTAATGTTAAGACTAGTTTTCCAAGGGCCTGTTTTGTATTGGACTCCAATTTTTTTGTCACTAAAAGTCTCATTTTTCAGTCGAGTGGCACCCATGTTGCTTAGAACATGGACAGAAAACTCCAGTGACACGATGACTATATATCTCTATAACACCTACAGACAGTGCTGTTACTGTTTGCATCAACATCATGCCCCTTGCATTATCAAAACACCTGCGTGAACAGTGAAATTAATTGTTTCCACTTTGAACCAACGTCACTTGAATTTGCACACTGTTTATAATGACTTCACCTGCTCAGTAATCTAATTAAACGTTTATATGCTTTCAATCACTACAGTAACCGGGGTACTGCCTAACGGTCGTTGTCGGGGGGGTGCATTGATAATTGTCCAAGGTGGCAGCTTTGATCTTTCCCAGCCAATTTGATCCAGTGACCTTGCAACCATCAGCCTCATTCTCCAACCACTTGGCAGCTTCCACTCTGAATTATAATCAAGCAGCCTGGCTGTCAGAGTCTCTGTGTGCTCTTTATATGCTGAGAAGATTCTTCCGTTAACGTTGAAATTGGACAGTAGCTGTTGCTGTCGCTGTTTGTCTCCACAGAGAGGCTGTCATGGCAGTGCCCCGAGCCCAGAGTGTCAGGCTCTGTCAGAGGGGACGATCATTAGCTCCCTCCCTGAGGAGCTGTCCCCCCCCCGACATCTGCTCCGCTTCACTCTCAGCCCTTTGTGGCTCCTGCTGATAAGGCTAAGCTAATATCTGCCCAGTCCCTGGCTGCATGAGAAATGCTAAACACAGGCTGAGCTGCTGTCCACTCCATCAGGACAATAGAAACGGGAATCTAGCCCCCAGGCTATTGTTATTCCACAATAGAAGATGGTGTATGCACAGCTGAAATCCTGGTCAGGTGCTTGAAACAAAACACGAGACAGTGAAAGGGTGAGAGATTGGCTCACTGGTTTCGATAGCTGTGCCATGAGCAAAATGTCACGGTTTCAAACCCTGCTACAGCCAGTGTCCAGACTCTGAAAATGTCCTTGAGAGAGATAATGAAGCGGTTGTTTCCCATTATACATCATTCTGAATAACAATAGCTGAAAATCCAATGGCACCAAAAATACCTGCAGTATGAATCCATGGTTAGACAGATGATTTAGAAATAGATGCTTATAAAGTTATAATCCTTAGGATGCAACTGAACAAAAATGCAACTGAACAAAATTCCCCTGCTGCTTTAGAAATGTGACTTAACGGGCCTATATTGCATCAAGTAAGACTTCCATGTCTTTTTGATTATAAAGCAGGTACCATATTAATACTGTGAAAGTATCAAAGTCTTGGTCCACAGAGCAATGCGCACAGCTTGTATCCAGAAACTGAGCCTTAAAATGAGCCATCAGGACTTCTGTAACTTTGTGATGTCACAACAAAGCAGTCACTGCAAGCAGCCATGCCACAAACCTGGCCAACCAGGACCCACCACCCAACCTTCCAGGATTTGGTTTCTCTGAGTGTTTACCTGAAATCTACTATAATTTTATTTGATCACTCAGTCGAATCAGAAGAGAGGCTCTAAACCTTTCTTCTGATCCTGTTGTTACCAGAGCTCCAGTGAGAAGTCTGGGAGAGGAGATGCAAAACTACACTGAGGTGGTTTTGGTTCTTAAAACCACAAATATATCTTCTTATGGATATCAAATCTTCAAATAAAACACAGGAAAACTGGAACCTTTGATTGGACTTATTTTTTTTAAAGTAATCTATTACTTTTAAAAATGTAAAACCAGCTCAGTTAAGTTAACTGAACTTGAGAAAACATTTTAACAACTCATCAGTCACACTGACAAATGTTATAGTCAGAAGAACTTGAATCTGAAAATAAAACCTAGAAGCTTTAAGTTGAATTAACCTGAAACTAATTAACTTCTGCATTTTGATACAATGAGAAAAGATTAGTTGATTGCATCAAATTCCTGCATGATGTTTAACATTCAACTAAACTATATGCAGTGAAATCTGACTCTCTGATGATGGGCTGCCCCATGATTTTTACTCCAGTTCTCTGTGTTGTCTTCCCTGTATTGTTATATGAATAAATAAGTTCACAATATAAGAAATGATGGACAAATGTAAGAGCCAGGTTAATAAGCAAAACCCTCTATTTTTACTGAGACTGACGCAGAAGAATGAGTTGGTGAAGTGTCAGGAATTAGAGCCTTCCCAGCGTCAGAGGATTTAAGATTCCCACCGAGAAAAGAAGGGGATCTGCTCAGAGGATACAGAGACACCTCACCTCTCACTCTTCACCTCACTTATGTTATACTTCAGTAGGCAGATTCAGGGATTTGGGGCTACAGCAGGTAGAAGAGATGCTGACAACTTATGGAGCAGAATAAGACTCAAGGATTTATGAGAAAATAGCTTTGGCTGCATTCATGAGTTTGTTTTTCCTCTTGTTCACTCTCATCTTTCATCTTTCTTCTTTCTCAAATTGCTCAAGTTGTATTTATATATTCAAGCAAACAACTGATTACCATTTTAACAAGGAGATCTAAAAGACTGTGGGTTTTTTCAAACAGAAGATCTAGTTTCAGAACAATTATGTAAACTGTGTGAAGAGTCTGTCCAAACACATTTCATTTTACCTCCAAACTACCCTGCCAACAGGGCCATAGCTAGGGTTTCAAAAAGGTCTGGAGTGTTGTCCTTGTGTTTTAAAGAGTTTTTGTTCTATGTGAAGAGCTGCTGTCTTTTTTTATCAGCTCAGTGTGAAATTTAACATTTGTGTGAAAATGGAATAATGTTTGTCCTAATCTGTTGGATGGAAACAAGCTAACACCAACATATAAGGCCTATTTAGGAAACAGTTTGACCACAGAAAAAAAAGCCATCACAAGAGCAAGAACTCACAAAAGCTCATCAAATAAGCTGTTCGGTACTGGTGTAGTCTTTGGAGCCCCATCTTTTGTTAGCCTGTATTTGTTTGTATTTTGGAAACCCTACACCATTAGAAGTTTCTGTTTGCATTTTACCCATGAATATGCCCATAACTATAACTGGATTACTCTAATATTGAAGAAAACTGATTAATCCCAGCCAAGTTTGGAGGCTACTTTTGGGATTCTCCTCTGGCTCAGCCCTGCTGAATGTCCATATCAATTATAGACCACATCCTGTAATTTCAAGATGGTGATGGTGAGTTAAATTACATCTGAATGGGCCTTAAGTTCCTAAAACTCCCAAGTATCCTTATTATAGTACACTTTATTATTATTATTATTCATACAGAATAATTTTACAGATAAAACACAGAAAATTAATAACACACTGCCAAAATGCGAAATTATGTTTAGTTAAGAAGAAGGAAAACACTGCAGAAAGGTACAGCAGGGTGATATAAGTCAGCAAGTCCATAGCAACAAAATCCAGTTGTGTTAGAAACAAGTTTAATCACCTCACCAGTTGGTGTTTGTGGCGATTTCTAAACCAAATTAAAAACGAAACATTTTGAAGCCGATAACCTGAAACACACGTGAGCAGATTTTCACATTTGTGGGGAATTAAAGAGGCTAATTTCTGGCAGATATTTTCCTCGTTGTTGTTCCTCATTACCTCTTGTCCCTCCAACCATGAAGGTTGAGTGTCAGGCTTCACTGAGTCACACAAAGTCACAATTAACATCACCTTTTCATGAATGCTGTTTTCTTTTAATGAAACAGATCATCTGTCTGTTTGTCTTTAATGTATTATTGCCATATTTGTTTAGATTTCATTAAGATGTGGTACCTAAAAACATCATGAGCGAGATGGGAATGAAAGAAAAAGGATAATGTTAATGTTGGACAGTAAAGACACACATACACACACTCCTCAGGGTGTGTGTTTTCCTGTCCATACAGGAACTCCTTAACACAAACACACAAGACCGCCTCAGACACTTGCTACCAGTTCTGCATGGTAATCTCTCTCTCTCTCTCTCTCTCTCTCTCTCTCTCTCTCTCTCACACACACACACACACACATATGCCCGCACACTTTGAGATCGACAGGCTTCTCTGCTGACTCCTGCTACCAGATCTGCATGATGATGCCACTCCCCACGGTGAGCTGCATGTCAACGCTCTGCGTGTTGACATGCAGCTCACTCACCCAGATGCCTCATCAAATGAAGACGGGAGAACCTGATACTCGGGTCTGTCTGCACACAGCACAGTGTGGCTACAGCGACTGCTTCATACTACTGGCACAAAGCACCACGGGAGGCCACACACACAAGCTGTGTGTGGCTTGTGTCTGTATGAAGCTCTCATGTGGCATTCACATCATGTGGGATTGAGGGTAATGATGGGGAAGACTTCATGCATTCATGCCATCTGGGAACTTAACATGTGGATTTCCAGTGTTACTGATCATGACTGTAATTTACACACTTAATAACCATTAATTTGTTCAGCTGCAAGGCAAAAATGTCCACATTTACTGCATTAAATGAGGTGTAGATACCTTGATTGATTCTTACTCTGGGTGATAAAATGCATCCATGTTTATTTGCTTGTCATACACTTGAGTATCATTTAGCACCTAGAAAGATTCACTGTATTATACTTTGAGAAGGAATAGAAAGATTATTACATATTTGCAGCTTTTTGTTAACAAGTGAAACCAGACACAAACAAACTTGAGCTCCTGTTCAATTAGCTAAATCACTGACGTTGGATTTTGTTTTGATGGAACCAGTGGCAACGCACACACTATGGGTACATTTTTTTGTATGATTTTGTTTGTTTATCTAGCTAGATGAGGGAATCCATCGCCTGTTGCTGACTTTTACTGCAGTTTCTCTGGGGTATTCAGTATGCTAGATAATAGTATATTGTAGCCTTTTATTCAGTTGGCAGTTGTTGTGCCATAACTTTAGAGCTAAAACATGGATCAATCTCGCTCTCTCGCTCACTCTCAGACATTTGTGGGAGTTTGGGAAACCTAAAGGTAGCCCACAAGCAGATGGGTGGTTCTTGTGTGCACTGTTCGCCTGTTATCCTTAGTTTTATGTACACCAGCTTGCAACCAGAAATATTTTAACACAGATGTATTTCTGAATCAACTGGGAGAGTTTCATGTCCATCTAAGCCCAGGTCATGCTACAACAGTCAATCACCCAAGATATTTTATAAGGGAAAAAAAGGGAAATAGGAATATTTCTTGTAGAGCAATGAACTCCTGAAAACTCATCTTAACAACTAACAAAGTCAAATTGTTTGCTGTTCTATGGACATAAAGGGCAGTAATGAGCATATTGCTGCTGTAAATGACTAGCATGAGGTGAAAATGGCTTTGCAGTCATGCTTGAGCAGACCGTGTTATTGGAAGTACTTTAAAACATCCATATGGACTGCATTAGGAAGAAATAAGTGATAGTTATAAAATACGACAAGTGCCATCTTTGTCATGTTTATTTCCTCCATGATAACAAACACTAGTCACCTGGATTAGTCATCAACTTGAGATGAAGCATCAATCCAACACAAGAATTATAATGGCACTAATTACTGGTAACTGTTATGAACAATAACATTATAACACGCTGTATTTTAAATGCAATGCTGTCAGACCTTATACTTTGAATATAAAACATGGACGAGCAGAGGAATATCTCTGCGGCAAAGCCAGGCTGCTTTGACAGGTCTGCAGTGCTTCAGGCTACTGTATAAAGAATTTGATATCACAGACATTTAACTTGAACGCAATTTGCAAATTTGAATATTCATTTTTCTGAATGGATTATTAAAGACTAAATTGACCCTGACTAAACTCACCCTGAGTTTTTGAAATTCATGGTCTCAGTTCTCTGTTTAATGAATGGTAATTTAATACTCAGCGTAGCTCCACTCTCCGTCTTTGCTAACTGAAACTTGCTTCAGCGTGAAATCCAGTGACCTCTGATTTATTAGCTGAACCGCTATTTGTGTGTCTGTCATTAAATGCCCTCAGTGTAACTTCTGTTTTCTGTTTTGCCTACAGGAATGATGGTGTTTAAAAAATGAGACAAATAAACAAATCTCCTTTAGCCTCTTCAATGTTCCTGATGAGTCTCTCTGTTTTGTCTTAAAGTCAGATAAAGCATCTTTTCCACTGTATTATTTAGTCCTCTTAATCCACTTTCCCAAGGATTCTTTGAGGTTATAGCATACCTACACTGAGTTGAACATACAAATATGCTATTTCTAATTTTCTTCAGTAAAACTCATTCAGTTACATACATTTAAGTCAGACCAGTTTGGGGGTGAGTACCCTGCTGCATCTGAGGAAGTGAACTTTTAGTGTTTCTACAGTCACCGTCACAGACTAATCGATTGGTTGCAAAACATCAGGAAGGCGTGTCTTAACTAATATGAGCCTGTCAGGGGGCAGACACCAGAGAGAGAAGAGGAGGAGGAAGTGATGAGATGAAGACAGGAGAGTTGGCTTTTTTGTTGAGACCTTGATTTATTTTGGTTTAGTTACAAATTTATGTCAGTGATTGTATGCTGTGGCCTGTTAGTAGCTGATATGGCCAGAAGACTTAGTGATAAATAATTCCCTCTTAAAACTACAACCTTTGCAATCTCATACAAAATTGCATGAACATTTCTCTGGTGTAGAGCTGCTCCAAAAGCATCACAATGTCACGACTGATCCAAACTGAAGTTTAGATTAAAGTTGAAGATGTCAGATGAGTACTGGCTTTACTGCATTGCTTATTTATTGTTAATTTGTTTTGCTTGGTTGTCGTTTTTCCTTGGCTTGTTTCTGTTCAGCAATCTAATACTCAGAAAATAAAGAGACACTATATATGGTTAAATTCAAGATTTCCTACCTGCTGCTCAAGACCACTATCACACAGTCTGTCCTGCCCTTTCCTGACACACACACACACACACACACACACACACACTGAGGCCTGACGTAAGAGTGACATGACAACTGAATAAACCATATAAATTAAAATTTTATTTCTCTATATGAATTCTGTGCTGCGTAACTAATAAATGTTTTATTATCATACACAGGTCTGTTGTATACTTCATGTATTGATCCAGTGTGTTTGGACATACGATGCTTGCTTGGGAGGCCTGTTTCTGTGCAGAGATTTGGTGGCATGAAGGCAGAAAAAAGAAAAGAAAAAATTTGCAGTCTGAAAAAATTAGGTAGGTTGAAACAAAATGCATAACATAAATTGTACATTTTATACATTACAGATGCTGTTTGTATACTTATAAGTAGAGGTGGAGGCCTGTTATGTTATCATTGAAAGTTAAGAGCATAATAAATATAGGGGACAGTGTGATAAGATGACCATATGAAAGTTATAATCAATATTTTTTCTATAACAATGTGAAACAATGTACAGACAAAGTTAGCAACTAGCTGGTGAACATAGTGAAGCATTTAGTAGCTAAAGAGCCGGAGATTTCTGAAGAGAGACTGAAGACAGAGACAATAGAGTCACTATTGGACTTCAGTTCACTGGGTGAAAACGTGGCTCCAAATGAATGATGATGCATCTGTTGTATGCAAATAAGCAGCTGTTTGTTAACAAATTCAGTTCATCACATTAACTTAAAAGTTGATGATATTTTTGGTTACAATTGTCTTCTGTTGCCCCTAAGTGGGCAAAAGAGGTTTAAGTTACCTTGATCAGCTAGTTAGCCTTGCAAAGCGTCAAACTCAGTGAATGTCAATAGTGATGAAAGAATGAGAAACTGCCATCGCAGTATGTTTAAAAGTACAATGAGTTCGCAGCTATGTGCTGATTGTATCTGACCACACTGTGTTATACCTCCTATCAAAACCGCTCTTAAATCCGCATTATCTTGCACAAAGAAAAAGACAGTGACTGTTTTTTTTTTTTTTTAATATTGCATTAGATCAGTGGGTTCTCAAAGTGGGGTCCAGATTGATCAGATGGGGATCTGTGGTCTAATTTGTGTCAGTTAGTACTCTTAATGTGAAAAAGTTTGAGAACCACGGCATTAAATAACAGGGAGTAGCAAGACGGTTTCATGAGCTCAAGTCAAAATGTTTCCTGCCAATCAGACAACATGTAAACCATAAGTTTGAGTGTAGAAAACTATTTAGAGCTCACAGGTCTGGTGTTACAATCAGCTGTATTCTGCAGCTCCTGACATAGCAGCGATGATTAATTTGGTAAAAAAACATTTCCTGTTTCATTTGAAACACTGGTTGAAGCTTTTATCCACAGGAACTATCGATGAGAGCATCTGCAGCTGTGTGTTGCTCTGTTGTTTTGGATGGCAGAGCTCGCAGATGTCTGCTGGCTGTAGCGCTGACACAGATTATTGCTAGAAGGAAAAATGCCAGATCAATGCTAACATTTCTCCCAACATGCCTGAGGGTGTGGCTGCCTCCATAAAGGGCAAATAAAAGACGAGATTAGCATAAAGTGTCAAGAATCAGCTCGGGGATTTGTCACATTTCTACTGCACACTGTCTGCAGTAAATGAATCCACTGCATAAAATAACACAGGGAAAAACCCGTCCTCCTAAACGTGGGGCTTCAAGGCTGAATGGTTGCTTTGTTTTTGTTGGATTTTGTTTTTAAAAACACTGGGAGCAGTTAAAGCTCATTAGAAATCATTAAATAAATCCTTCAGATCATTGCAGCATCTGCTAACACAGCATGCTTGGATAGATCAGTGAGCTTCCTGCTCCACAGGGAGACTGTCGAATAAAAGCAGGAGAAATGGCACACTGTGATTTTACATGCTTAGTTAAGTTTGTCCACCGTGTCGGTTTGGAGCTTCGCTGTCTTGCCTGATTACTCCCAACAAGTTCCACCTCTCCAGTCATTTGCTGTCAACAAGTTCCTGTGGAAAATATCTCACGCTTTGATTTCTGGAGTTATTTGCATAATAGCTGGCTCTCTATCACTATCAGCCACTGGAGAAAATCCAGTTTGTTTTTGCTCTGTCCTCTATCTTGTGATTTCTACCAGGATCTCAAACCCGGTGGTGTAGAAGTTAGAAGACTGTCTTATTTGCGCCCACCGGAACAAATCAGAAATCCACCCTGAAACCTGTTGCCTGTGAAGATGGAGGAGGCATGCTGGCAGAGAACCTGGAAATGTTTGTGTTTGTTGAGCTGCTTTGGAAATAAAGAACATGTTTCCATCACTAATCACTGCAATCACAATGACTGAATCCCTCCAGAGAGAAACACAACAGTCCTGGAAATCACAGCCATGTGAATTAAAGTGGGGGAATCCTTGTGCACCGTGTAATGCAAGTTAACAGGTTTAACTGTGGAGCTGAGAATAATGCTGGGATGCTGCAGAATTGAAAGAGCAAAAGAAAAGCAGAGAGGCAGTCACTCTGAGTTATGTAAATTTGCAGAAGCAGTTTCCAGTAATCGTTTCCATTGTAGATGGTGGTGTAATTGTGCTGCTGTTTGCTGCTGATAAACCTTTGGAAGAGTCTGGTCTCGACTGGATTCTATCAGGAGGTCGTCAGACAGAAAGTGTTGGCCAAAACAGGCATCCAGGAGGTTTTGTTGGTAGCAGTAGTTTTTCCTCTTTGTCTCTGCACCAACAAGATGATGCAGCATGTGAAGAGAAGACAGAAGCAGCAGACAGACACAGATACCGACACCTCAGTGTCATCATATGTACATGCTGCTCACTGGACTCTGTTATCTGCAGCAGCTCACAGTACAGAGAGTGCACAGAGTCTAAGTTTAGATGGTCCCAGTGGAGATAAAACCACTGACCGTGGAGGAGATACTCCACACACTGAGCTCCACAGGACTTTTGTGTCTGTTTCTCTGCTGTTTGTGGCTCCATCGAAAACTTTCTGACAGTTTAATCTTTGGCTACTTAAAGTTTCACCAACTGAAGGCCTGAATGGAGGCAAAGAGGGAAATAATCCAGAAATCTGACTGAGGTTAGGATATTTATCATCTATAAAACTATATCATACACTGTGTAGGGACAGTAGACTTCAGTAGTTTCCATTTGAGTCCATGTGGTGAGAGGAGCAGAAACAAATCCTTTAAAGCTGCATGAATCAATATTTTTATCCAGATAATGAATCATTGGAGTGGATGTCATGTGAAAGACCCAAAGGTGAGAGAAGATTGCACTCATGTTTGCCAAAAACATGAAAAAATGGTGAAAAACAACACACACAAAATGCAAATGTTGCTTTGTGTGTGCTGGATGTGGAAATAGGAAACGTCGAAATTCATGCAGGTTTCATTAAATGTTATCCTCCCCCTCCATGAATTATGCAGTCTCTCTCTGTCTTGGCCAATCAAGAGCCAGTATGACCTGGCATAGTCGTGGTGCTTTTTAGCCAATTGCTCCTTGAAAGCATTTTCGGTCGGCTGCAAAAATAATTTCCTCATCAAACTGACCAGCAATGTCTGATTTTTGGCAAAAGAACAATATAAAAAAAACCAAATTCCTCAATTCCTCTTTTATTTTATAAGGGCATGATTGGCAGCATTTTGAAGGTGAAGGACGTGAACTGTGACTGAAATTTGTACTTGTTTAGGGACATTTACCGCTGTCTTGAAAATGCCTCAGATGAGCTGCATAACCTCCCAAAATCCTTAAAATCCAGTATCACAGATTGTTTGGTTAAGGACTGGGAGTGAGGATCTCCTCCTTTGATTTCATTTGAAGGACAAATACCTCACCAACTTCCTTTATGTATTTGCTTTAAGCTTAATAAATTTAGTTTATCCAATGCAAATGAGGTGAAAATGTGAATAATTAAGATGTTAATTGCCTGGTATTTAATTTACAACTCCAAACCGAGACTTACTCACAATATCATCCTCACCTTTTCTGCATTTAGTCACTTTTAAATCCAACATGTTTTAATCAGAGGCTTCAAGGAAAATCCCCCTCACTAAATAAATGTCTGCTCAGTTTACTGAGGCGCAGTGCAGAGGGCAGAGCTGTTTGATTGCTTTAAGCCATTTCCAAAGAAGATTTATAATTACTCCAGAAGGACAGTCTTGACAGTCTCTCAGGAGGTATGTGAGAATAGACCCTGAAAGGTGGATAATAACACAAAGAAATAAAGTTTTCAGCTATGTGATCTAAGAGGATTTAACACACTGTGTTCAAGGGTTTACAGGGGATGAAACAGGATGAAATTTAGTGAAATAAATTGTGGGAAAATAGTTGACATGTAAAATTAAGAATAGAGGGAAACAAGGAGGATTGTGAAGTAGTGAAGCACAAAGAGCCACACATTTCATACCCAAAGGCAGTTTCATGTTTAATAATGTAAAAAAGACATTAGATATAAAACACAGCACGAGGCATTTTAAACACAAATTAAAAGGATAAAAACAAATTTAAAATTTAAAAGAGGGAATGAGATGTTATTTGAAATGAGGCTGACGGCCTAAAAGCTGCCTCGACTCTGAGGGAGCATCCTGTTCACAATGTTTTGGAAAGGATGTTAAATGTCATTGTCCATTTGTTACCAACTGTTTTGTGCCTTTGTTATTGTTGTTGCTATAATGATTGTGTTGGCATTGACATGAACAAATGGGGTCATAAAATTTGAATTTGTGCTTCTTCAATAAAGCTGTATCAAAACACTGGCTCAGACTTTCCGTGGTAATCTGAGACAAACAGCCCGTGTCCTGCAGCTGTACCTAATATTCTGCAAAAATAACCCATCAAAAGCTCAAATTATATGATGTGTGTAAAATTTCAGATTTCACACAGAGCTGCTTTGTTACTGCTCAGGATGTAAAGTCAGTGAATCATTTCAGAGGACTGACTTGGATCAAAGCTGTCACTCCCACAGAGCAGAAGATAAAAAAAATCCATTAACAGTGTCATAAAGTGTAATTAAAGGCAACTAATAAACACGCTTGTCTCCTCAAGAAAATCAGTTTTACTGCCCATATGTCTCATGACTGGCTGATTGGATAATTGTATGAATAAGCAGGTGCACAGGTGTTCCTAAGAAAGTGATACTAAACACAGCTCCAGAAAAGATTATTATTTATTGATGCATTTTCATCAGTCAAAAAAAAAAAAATCCTCTGTTACAGGCTGAAATCATATTGTAATGTAGCACACAGCCTAACACAACCAACCTCACTGAGACAAGGTGTGTTTCCGTTAACCTGCTTAATGTGCAATTCAAAATGATGAACTTAAAAACGAGTCGTGGAAACATCTGAATTTTGAAAAAACTTTCAAATGTCGCAAAAAAATATTACGAGTTGGTTTTTCAGACTATTAAAGCAATATATCACAAAATTGAAATGGAAACACTGGCAGGGTGCTAGTTCCATCATCCATCGTCATGTTTAATTGGAATGATATCGCAAGCAGAGAAAACGCAGCTTTATTTGCATAACATCACTCAAAGGAAACACAGACCCTTCGTAATTGGGTTTTGGTGACATTTTGGTGACATTTTTGAATCGCTTCTATTTTGCACAAAACTGCAAAACCCTGCTAGTAATTGCAATTTTGATTTGGTACTTAGAAGCTGAAGTCCATTAGATTAGGTGTTTTTCCTAACCCATGTAACTTTACAGTTAAAGGGGCTTAGGGTTATCTAATTGCTACAGATTTAAAAAAAGAAAGCTAGCATTGCAACCTGAGGGAGGTTTGCAAGATGTAGTCGTTTAAAAGACAGAGGCAAGGACAAAGATGCAATTGGTTGCAAAATGGCGAATGCTGGATGCAGCGGTGTTTGAGTTTGACACATCCTGGGGACCAAAAGCCAGAATAACATGTCCTCTGTTGCTTTATGAATGTACAACACTAAATAATTGATGTACCTCTTTGAATTAAAGTGTTTTATTTTCTTTTTTTCTGAGAGGAAATAAAAGAACCTCTCCAATTAACTGAATGAAACTGAATAAAAAGGGGGCAAACTGTTAATTAACTGTTTGTCACTTACACTCACTCCTCAGGGGCTGTGAGTCACAAGCAGTAAGTAGCTGTCAGATACTTCAGCAAGTAGACGGCAGCAGTTTTAACTGCTCAGTGTTAGCTGCTGCAGACATACCTGCCTCTCCACTCTTCAACAGATACTAATGATTGAGGAGGTTGATCAGCGGCTAATGAAACAACTGTTCAACTCATACACTAAATAATAAACCAGCAGCTTTCCTCGTGAAGAGAAAGCTCCAAGTAAACATGTTAACGTCTGTGGATGTCGGTTATCTGCTGCAGCTGGACAAAAATCCTCACCTCAACCGGCAACAGCAAAAGTCTGAGGTCATTTCACCACAGCAACAACAGCGACAACAAAAGGAGGTGTGTCAGTTGGAGTTGGACTTATTTGGTGACTGGAGCTTGGCGAGGTGAACGGGCATCTTTGGCTGAAGGTTTCAGCGTCTGAGCCGACAGGATGAACAGTGAGCTCTGATTAAAGAGGAGCTGTTAAAACTCCTGACTGGATTTAGAGTCTCCAGGGAGTCACTCAGCATTCAGATGAGCTCTGGTTCGTTATAACTCTGGATAATAGGAAAAATATTCTTAGCAGAAGATCACTTTAATCTGTATTTTTGGATCTTTAGTCGTGGTCCAAAGCTGTTTCTGAGTCTGTGGCTCTGGTGAACAGAGGGAGGATGGTAACATATCCCAGACCTGCTGCCTGCCTGAAGGACGCCAGAGGCATGTTACTGTTTACTGCAGGGGACAATCATCATCTCATAATTAGTTTATGTGTAAAGCTGTCTCTACTATTTCTGTTATCTGAACTACCTGTGATTAAAAACATAAAGGGCTGCACTTTAAAATCGGAATAAAAGTTTTTTCCTCCATTCAAGAAGCTTTAATGTAACAGGACGGGGTTGCAGTGGGTGGTGGCGGCTGTAGCAGCAAACAGTGATGGTGTGAAGGTTTCAGCAGAGGACCCCTGAAAGTGGGTGTCACCGACAGGCTGGTCAAGCAGGTGGTGGATTAGCTCAGCATTTTGTCCCTTTTTGATCAACATTGTTTAAAATATGCGTTTTAAAGCCATGCTGCTAATTTTAAGGCTTCCCCATCTGCCTCAGCGTGTGCATCATGCTATTTAGCAAATGTCAGCATGCTAATACTCTAATTAAAGGTCTCATGTTTCCATGTCTGGTTTGATTATAAAGCAGGTCTAGGTTCTATATTAATACTGTGAAAGTATCAAAGCCTCAGTCCACAGAGAAATGCACACAGCCTGTATTCAGAGCCTTAAAACAGTCACTGCCCTCCAAGCTGCAAGCCCCGCCCACCTGGACCCGCCATCCAACCTTGCAGGATTTGGTTTCTGTTTACAGAAGCGTTTACATGAAATCTGCTTTATTTTTATTTGATCACTCAGAAAACAGTCAGCCAATCAGAAGAGAGGCTCAGAGCCCCTTTCTGGTTCTTAAAAGCACAAATATATCTTCTTATGGACATCAAAACTTTCAATAAAACATGGTAAAAGTGTTAAGTGTTAAGTATGAGACCTTTAAAGATGGTATTGTTGCCTGTGCTGTATGAAGAGTAGCAGAGTCAGGCTCTCAGAGCCAAACGTGGAGGCAGATTCAGCTGAAGGACGTGTGTGTGCAGCTCTGAACAGATGCTCTCACACACACTCTGCCAGGCAAACACATAAACAAACAGGAAACAAACACTCAGGACAAATTCTCCTGCAGGATGATACATGATTACAGCTCTGGATGGTGGAGCTGCTGATGTGCGTGTGTGTGTGTGTATGTGTGTGTGTGTGTGATAAATCATCAGAATCAGAATCAGAATCAGTTTTATTGCCAAGTATGTTTCCACATACAAGGAATTTGTTCTGGTGATTGGTGCAGTTGGAGGTTCTTGTAAACAACAGGTTAACACAGTTTTAGTTTCTGCCTGTATGTGGGAATCAGGTGGACCATGACATGGTCAGAGTGGCCCAGTGCAGCCCGGGGGACGGCGTGATAAGCACCACTGATTGTGGGGTAACAGTGGTCCAGAGTGTTCCCCTCTCTGGTCGGGCAATTAACAAACTGTCTGTATTTGGGCAGTTCATGACTGAGGTTCCCTTTGTTAAAGTCACCAAGGACAATAACTACGGAGTCCGGGTTGGTCCGCTCCACACACAGTATCTGCTGTGGCCTGTGGTGGGATGGAAACACCGACCAGGATGAATGAGGTGAACTCACGGGGGGAGTAGAAGGGCCTGCAGTTTATGATGAAAGTCTCCAGGTCAGGAGAACAGTGCTGCAGGATCACTGTCACGTCTCTGCACCAGCCACTGTTTGCATAAAAGCAGATTCCTCCACCCTTCGTTTTGCCGGACAGCTCTGTGTCGCGATCCGCTCTGAAGAGCTGGAAGCCGGCCAGCTCCAGCGCAGAGTTCGGAATCGATCCACACAGCCACGTCTCCGTGAAGCACAGGACGGAAGATGAAGAAAAGTCTCTGCTCTTCTGCACCAGTAGCTGAAGTTCATCCAGCTTGTTGGGCAGTGAACGCACCTTGGAGAGAGAGATACCTGGGAGAGGTGTGCGGAGTCCGCGCCGGCGGAGACGCGCAAGCGCACCGGCGCGTTTTCCTCTCCTCCGGCGTTTCACTGCGAGAGCAACGGTCAGTGACCTCTGACCAAAATGTCCAATAATCCCACAGGTGAGTCGAGAAAGGTGGAGAAAATCCTCTGGAGTTGTTTCTCTGATGTTAATGAGCTCTTCTCTGGTGAAAGAGCTCCGGAAACCAAGGCAGAAAACTGGATTTATAAAGAAAATAAGGCAAAAGAGTGCGCACCAACACACCGAGGCAGCCATCCGCGGCGCCATGGCGACAGGAACTCCAGTCATGTTGTTGCTTTGTCCCTACTATAATCTCCAAGTAATTGATGTTTTGTTTTCCTAACAGTAGATAATTAAAGATAAAAAAAATTAACACTCACTTGGATGGTTTATACTGTGACATTTTAGTCTGGCTTTACTCCGACATACCCAGCATTTCTTCCTCTATTTCAGGCTTTCAGGCTTTTATCTGAAATGATCAGGTGAAGTTTTAAAAGGACGTCTATCTTACTAAATTAAAGGGTATGAAATGTTTTTTTAATGGAGACTTTGATTTGCTAGTTTCAATGCTTTATGTCTGTCAAAATGAATCAAAACTAGACAAGAAAATGATGTCCGTGAGGATGGCAGAGTCAGTCTGTCGGTCCATCACTTCGGTCCAGACTGAAATATCTCGACAGCTAATAGATGGATTGCCTTAAAGTTTTTGTACAAACATTGATGGTCCCCAGAGGATGAATCATAATGGTGTTGCTGATCCTCTGACTCTTCAGCACCACCATGAGGTTGACAGTTATAGTTTTGAACAAGCTGTATTGACAACTATTGGGTGAATTGTCATAAAATTTGGTGCAGACATTCATGTTCTTCTGATGATGAACTTCTGTCAACCCTTAACTTCTCACCTCCCTCCATCTTCAGGTCAAACTTTCCATTTCTCCAGTAATTTGGTTCTTTACTGAAACCTGCAAAACTAACGACATCCTCATCATCCTCAGCAGTGCATGGGCAGTTACTGATAAATCGCTAGCATGCAAAAACACTTAACTGAGGTCGTGGATATAGCAAACACACTTGCTAAACATGCTGATATTTAGCATTTAGCTTTAGCATAGGCTCCTGAAGTGGACAGACACTGTGTGGATTAAGCACAATTTTCACCCTGAATTGCCCCTAATGTTTGAATCAGGCTGAACTTCAGTCTGATTGGTTGTTGTTTGATGTGCAGTTTGAAGGGGATCCCGACGCCTGATTGACTGCGCTGATGAATTATCAGCAAACCTACTCTCAGATGATTAGTTGGATTTCTGGCAGGTCAGAAATTTTGATTGGCTGTTTTGTAGTTTCAGCATTTTTCATGATTCAATTTTCCTCATGGCTGATGTCAAATTATGCATAAGAAACTTAACGGAGCTTCTTGAAGTAGTATTTAAGTAGTCGTAGCTAAAACTGTTGTCCAACATCTCTTCTCCATATTATTCTTTTTTCCCCTCACTTTCCGTTCATAAAGGAATTTTACAGAGCAATGCTGCCTCTCTCTCTCTTTTAATCAATACTGTTGATCAAGGCTGATCAATTGATCTACACAGAGTTATCATATGGGTTACAGGCTCTGGTCCTGCATGAAGGCTGATTAAAAAATGTACTGTAACACAAAAGATCAACAAATGCTCACAGCATCTTTCTTATTCATGTTTCTCTTCTTTCCCTCATCTCCCTCATTGTCAGTGTACCAATCGAAATTTAAAAACTGGGACTCAAACCCGACTTGGACACACAGTGAGCAGGTCTATATCTGGTCTTTTCCTTGACAGTCTGCTGGGTGTTTGGTGATATTAACCTTCCACCTGGCAGGGAGATGCTATCACTGTGTCCTGGGAGGTAGCGAGGCTGTTTCCCCTACAAATACCTGAAATCTAATTTCGGTTTCTGCACAACAATCACACTGAAGTTTTAGCCTTTCTAATGCTTCCTGCTCACAGATTTTGGGTTGCTCGCTCTGGTCTGTTTTACCCTGATTTAGCGGTGAACCTCGGTCACTGGTTGCACTCTGTTTCCATAGAAACCATGCAGGGACAGGTGCATGGCCAGAGGAGAAATGACCAACACACCTTCTTCTTCTCTTCTTTTGTGGTGCCATTCTTTTGTGTAGGTAGAGGATATCTTCTTCTGTTCCTTCTGGTCTAAACTCTGAGTATAAAACCAAATAAAGGAACCACATACTACTGTGTCTGTGTTTCTTTGTGTGTGTGTGTGTGTGTGTGTGTGTGCCTTACACGTGTCTATTTAAGTCTTAAGCCTGCAGGCAGAGTTTTCCACCCACATTTAGGTTGTCCCACTGAGGCTGCAAGTCTCTTTCATCCAGGATCAACACGAGCAGAAAGGTTGCAGTTAATCATTAGACAGCAATGTACCAAAGGCAGCCCAAATTGCTCTACTTAAAATATATATATATATATATATACATGCAAGTAAATTAATAAATAATAATTCAATAAACGTATTAATATATTATCATATTTAATTTAAATGTAATCTTTTACTTCAAGTTAGTTTTATGTACCTTTTGTGATGTTAAACATGGAAAAATAATGTTTTTTTTCTTGTTGGTTAAAAAGTTTCAGACCCGCATCTGCTGCACATTTAGCTGGCAAGTAATGACAATGTTGGTCATTAGAGTAAAAACAAGCTGCTGTCTGTTGCTCTTACAACTGCAAAGCCAGTTGTGCTCCTGTTCAGACTGGCTACTAAACACTAGCTGAAAGGAGCTCTTGCCAATAGCCTTTATGGATGTGACTAAAATTCAATGAATAATGTGTGTTTGTGAGGTACACCGGGTGTTGTTGTAGGAGGTATTTGGTCATCCTTCCCACTTCCTGTCATGACTTGAAAATGTAAATGAATTATTCTTGGTGCTGTGGCAGTTGTTGATGGGAGCAGCATGACCTTTTCAGTATAATCAGAGGAAAAAGAAGCTGGTGTTATGTACTGTTGAGTCATGGGCTCAGCTGTTAAGTCCAGAGACATTTTAACTGCCTCACATCCACTTAAATCAGGAATGGTATTAATAAAATACCATTAACAGCTTCTCATTACCAGGTGGGATGCTCGGTGCTGTGGCCCCAACAGAAGCTGGGCTGCAAAGGCTTGGTCAAGTGGAAGGACAACAACACACACAAAAAGTTTCTGTAAATGGATGGATTGAGCAAGGCACATGCACATAAGGTTTGATTTCTCACTCAGAATATCTACGAAGCAAAACAGTGGATTCAGGAGCGAATAGCAGATGAGGCTTCTCAAGTCAAACAGCAGGCTCATCGTCAAAATCAGAATATATGAAAAGAACAAGGGACAGGCACCTTTTTTAGTATTATAAATGACATTTTTTAAGTGCTGTACTGTAAAGGAGAATGTATGTTTCATCACAGTATTTTAACACAAACTTCAACCACAAATTCAAACCACTTCACAATTTGTACAAAATGATGAATGATACCTTTGAAAACTCCCAAGGTTTTCAGGAGGGTCTTATAGGTGTCAGTTCAAGGTGCTGAGTATTTCTGACACTGATAGCATTGCACAGGGAAAATGATCAGATGCAACTGCAGGACATGAAAGGTGCTTTGGATAACTGAGGGAGTTCTTGGGAATGAGGAGCACAGGACTGGGTCCGACAAGAAAATCCGAGGGCATCTGGTGGTCAGGTCGTGAATAGCAGGGACTAGACCGGAACTTTTAAGACATAGGGGAGGGAGGGACGCAGAGTCTTAGTTTGTATGGAAACTAACATTGCCCACAAGTTATGAAGCTTAAAGAACCAGTTCATGCTTGTAACACACAGCTTCTCGTACAGTCGCTTTGAAATGGCCATGAGAAGCAGAGATGGGTCTCCCAAGAAAAATAGTAGCATCAGATGCTGCTGAATTACATTTGTATTTGCTGAAGTGACAAAGACCTCAAGTGGTCAAATGAATTATGACATCTGATGATGGCTTATAGCTGAAACCTGTTCGTTGATTGCCCCATATTAAATAATAAGACTATCTAACTGTGAGTGCCAGCATTTTCTTTATCTTGTTGAGGCGACTACAGCCGTGCACCCGGTACTATTTCCTTTGGAATTATGACTCTTGTCCATTTGGTGCAAAGGAGGAAGTAGTGTGACGTTGTTATAGAGCCACAAAGGCCACAGACCATGATTTTAGTGCCTGATGCTTGAAAAAGCATTACCCATAGAGGTGTCAGGAAACATTTTTAGTTTTGCAACAGTGATTTGTTTTAGAAGGCAGTTACAAATAATGTGGCCCTGTCTGTCAAACCTGAAAATGCTTTTATGTGTTGTTGTCAAGGGCAACTACAGATTTCCTCTATAAGTAAGATGCAGAGGCGAGAGGTAAGTAGGTAACATTAGGTATCAGTTGAGTGAAAATTGTCAAGTAAGGTGAGATGCAGGAACACTTTTCAAAAAAATGGCAAAAAAGACACTGTATCTCCCAGCCATATTTCAAAATTAATTTGGAGAGGAAAGCCAGGGAGAGGATATGATGAAAGAAAAAATGGAGGTTGAAAATGGTCAGAAAAGACCAGAGGAGAGGAAGAGAGAGGAAAAAAGAGGTAGGAAGGACAAAAGAGCAACGAGCGAGGAGGAAGAGAGCTCGGCAGGAGGTGAGGAGAGAAGAAGCATGTTGACTCCAGCCCTCTTATTATAAAGGTCATTAACGGTTCCTCTCCTCTGGGTGCTGATTAATAACATCATTTAAATCAAAAGGCCGCTTAACTCGAGACCTTTGCATTATAGTTTAGAGAAAATAAGGTCATCAGAGAGAGAGAGAGAGAGAGAGAGAGAGAGAGAGAGGGAGCTCTGCAGTGAACACAGCTTTCTGCTCTTAAATAACAAAACATTTATATTCAAACAGGCAGATTCACAGACGTCTGCAGCTACATCATTTCTGAAAACCATGGAAGGCTGAAAGAGGAGCCCTTGTAGAACTCTGAACCTTAAACCTTCAAAACTGAACCAATATTTGCTGTGAAAGCAGCTGTCTGCTTTTTAACTGCACTGAATATGGAGAGAAATAACAGGCGAAAAGTGCTTTCTCTGTGCGTTTTAATCTCTTTGTATCATCACTGCTGCTAAACCACACGTACTGATGAAGGGAAATCTAAATTCATAACTCGGACTCTTTCTAATTGTAATCTCACTTCAGTTTGATTATTTATTCAGTCCCACCTTTTCCTCTCCTCCTCCTGTCTAATTTCATAAACCCTCGCGGCACATTTGACTCTCTCTCACTCAGCCATACACCTGGCTCAGTTAAAATTTTAATTTCTCCTCTCTGCATTGTTCATTATGTGTGTAATTGTCCTGTTTCTTTATTGGCAGACTTTGCCTGCAGTTTAGAGAGCAGAACAGAGCTGAACGCAGAGAAGAAGCAGAGTCAGACTGAGGATTCAGGAGACTCACTGACAAACCAAGTCCCCCTTTTTCATCTGTCCTACAGGATGTCTGAGTGCCACCGCCTTTACTTTTCAAAGCTTTTACACATTATGCTCTGTATGTGAACAGATGAGTGGAATGATGATGGATTTTATCAGCCATAGCAATCACACTGCATCCATGTGAAGTTGGTAATAATAGTTATGTCTATAAATAAAGTGCAACCAAAGATATGCTGTATATTTGCAGTAAGAACAGCAGCATAAAGGGATTTAAAAAGCAACGATATGTCAGACACAAGGACATGCTGTAGATCGAGTTGATAAGGAATATCTAAAAATCTGATAAATCTGCCAAATAGCCAAACAAAACAAGCAGATAAAAGCTGACAACAAGATAAAACACAAGACATAAGAGAGTGAAAGGCAATGTCGTGTATATATATTTTTATTTATAGAGTATATCTTAGAGTAGATCTTTACGGCTATGAATTGGCTGCCTGCTGACATCTTTGCCGTTACAGGAGCCAAACAGATTGAATTTAGTCAAACTGAGACTGGATTAAGCAAACAAAACCACAACCCCAGTCTTTATCCTCCCACTTCTAGCTTCCACTGAGCACCTCACGCCACCTTTTCTTCTTCATCGTTTCCTGAAAGTTAATTTAGAGCTCAAGTGATTCCTTACTGCGTCAAATGTTGGGTGCTAAGAGGCCCTTTAATACTGGAACTCTGTTTAATGGCCGAAAAAATAAACCCGACTTGATGTGGAATTTAAAAGAGGGAACGAGAGGCAGCATGTGCAGCAGCAGGTGGAGAGAAACCCTCACATCATATTAGCAGCCAGTTCAGCTCTGCTTTCACTCCTTGTTGGGGATTCTCACCGTTCCCTGCGCTCCGCTTAACACCTCAACAGTTATCAAATCATTAATTAAGCCTGCATCAAATCTACCCCCACAGAGCCCAGTGCGTGAATGTTTGTGTGTGTGTGTGTGTGTGTGTGTGTGTGTGTGTTCTACCCTGCAGCTCTCAACATACGAAAAGGTCTCCATGTCGAGCGCTGGCTGACAGAAATCTCGAGACTTCTCCATGGGGGAAATGTTGTTAAATTATTTTACAGTGTACACTGAATTAAAACTGACAGGGTTCCCATTTCTGAAAACATAACAACAACAACAACAACAACAACAACAACAACAACAACAACAGCTTCTGTGTTCACAGGCTGCTGAAGATCAAACTGAGATTCATGATGTTATGGTAATGAACTGTAACATTAGTGACAGTTTATGATTTTTTTCTTCATCACTTCCTCATCTTTTTGTAAGAATTTAATTGTAATTTTTCAGCTTTTTTCCCCGATTATATTTCTTTGTATATGACTTGTGGTTTTATTTTAGATTATTTTTCTGCTTAAACACTGTGGCAAGAAGTCATTTATATTTTACTATACCTGTTTTTGTATGAATGAAACATGAATTAAATGCTTGCAGAACTGGACCTTTAGGAATCTACTAATTAGAGCTGGAATTATTGGACATCTCAGATGCCAAAGAAGAACGACAGATTAAAAAACATGACAAAAATCCAGTTGCTGAACCTGCCGCTTCCTTTTCTGATGAAATAACTCACCCAGTGAGAGATATTAGATGCCAAGTTATAATGACAAAAATTCTGTAGAATTTTTCTGTAGCTATTTCTCCATGATCTCACGATCTTTTGCTACAAAACCTTTTTTCAGTATGTTTTCTCTGCCACAAAATGTGGTTTCATGCTGGGAGCAGGCAGTGGTGATTATTGCTGGCCTGAAACATCTGAAACATCTGTGCAGGTATTTGAGTAAAATAACATGAGTCAGTTTTGGTTTTGGACAGTTCATGATAAAAAATGTGTGTATTCCCGTGTTGCCTCGCACAGTCTGGGAGCTGTGTAGAGTGGCTGCATGTTGAAAGTGTCGTCCCTCGACAGACCACAGAGACGTTCTGTCAACACGACAGTAGATCTGAGCTCACGCTGAAAACATCTGTCAACACAGCTGTAAACAAACGCCCTCTCCTTCTCTTTTAGCCTGTTTCAGTGTCATCTCTGACTAGATAAAGTGCTAAGCAAGAAGCCAAAATAAGAGATAATCATAAACGTTGTTGTATTAATGGAAACATAACATCTCCAGCTGCTGACATCACTAACAGGAGGGGTTAAATGTGGGTTTTATATTGTATGACTTTAAAAAACACAGAGAAAGGACTAATGTAATCAAACATCTGCAGTGTAGGTCTGAATCTTAATCTACAGATTTTATAGAAAATACCCACGAGTTTTGTACACAAGCGGGTTTCCTCCAGGGCAGTGACAGTGTGACCTGTCAGGGGGGTTGACAAAGTAACAGAAGCAATACTCGAAAAAGATCAGATATGTCAACACATACACAATCTTTTCATTTTGTTATTTTAATAAAAAATGTGTAGAAATGTGTAATCTGAACCCTGATCCAGACCTGCAGCTAAACACAAACAGTGACAGACATGTTATGGGAGATGTAGTTCTGTCAAGAAATAGTTTCAGGGTCCACACCAAGGTCCTATTGGAGCTATCAGGGGTAATTTCACTGTTTGACTAATTATGTCATTGATTTCTTTAAGAGCGCCTTTCATCTTGCACTTGCACAAAACTTTGATAGATCTGGGCATTTTACATTTTTCATACTGCAACTCAAAAGCATCTTTTGTTAAAATTCCCACGCTCAGTAACTGCCCTTGTCTTGTTTAAAATCCAAATGTAACTGCAGATAGCCCTGATGACATCATTAAAGTTATTTTCTCAGACTTCAGAAAACTCATTTCAAAGCCACAGAAGACATTAAATCTGAGTGATAATCCCACTGATGAGTAAACTGCACTTTGCGTAGTGTGCCCCTTTAATCTACCAGGAGCTCTTGAAGATAAAAAGAGGAACTTAAGCAGTTAGAAATAAATATCCACCAAAATCTCAAGCAGGTACTTAGATCGTCTAATCTCAGTGTTTCTAAAACCCAATCAGAGCTCTGTTTGAAGAGATTTGATTATGTTGAGCATCTAAGCTAACAAAGGGTCTCGTCTCTCTCTGAACGTTAAACTGCCTCAGCAACTGTTCAGCAAGAGGCAGGATGAAGAGAGAGAAGAAAATGATCTAGAGAACAACCAGGAAAAGATTAAAGTCTACTTGTCTGAGGTTCTTTATCATCTTTTCCAGCCAACCATTTGAAATGCAGCATGATGAATATTTAAAAAGAGTAAGGAATACATTTAACAGGATTTTAGCAGTGACAGTGAGGAGATGGACCTAAATCAGAGCTTTTTGTGCTGGATTCAGCTCTTTAATGTCTGTGTTGACTGAAGAACAAAATGTCTGCAGCATTTACATTAAAGTTCATCATTATTTCCAGAATTTTCTAACTGAGCATCTTCAAACAAGACAAGATAAGATGTTTGTGAACCAAGTGTAAAAAAATGAATTTATTCACAACAAACTTAAAAAAAACAAAACAAAACAAAAAAAAAAAACACAAAACATGGATGGCTGGAATCTGTAAAGTTGGTTGTGTAGGGAGTAAGAGAGTGATAATGTACTGTATGGGTGTAAAAACGAAAAAAACCCCTCTCCACACTGCAGCGCTGTGTGTAGTGAGGAGATCTGCCTGCATCTGACGGCTGCTGCTGTTCTGCCTGTATGCACGGGAGACACCGCGCCCAGGTGTGTCCCGTGCTGCTGATTAAACCCTTCATTGCCTGCAGGCCTGGAGGGAAAGCACAGCTACAGAGTCAAGCAGGAACCAAGCAGAGGGGCCGTCACATGAACTTCTGAGGAAAACTTGCTTTCACAATTTATGAACACGAAACTAAAGACTTGAAGAAGAGTTTACATAGTTAAACTCTGGTTTTAAAAGAGTGGAAAAATAGTATTGCAATAGTATTGCAAAGTTTGACTATTGTTTGCAATGTGACAAAGCATTACATTTGTGACCTCTTTAGAGTTTTTATACAACTTTATTTTTATTTTTCCGATAAAGATTTTACTTGAAATTGCTTTTCCTTGCAATGGTATTTGTAAAAGACCTGAAGACTTTGTGTATCAGTTGTGTATCTATCTACAGTATGGACCGATCTATTTGGTCAGAACACATCATACCATCATTCTTAGTCATGATTGTAGATTATTTTGTGTTAACTGTGAATTATCTGTGTCTCATGTAACTGTGTAACCAGTTACATGAGACACAGATGTGCTTAAAGGTGTTTTATGACTGTGGCTAGACTGCTGTCTGGAGTCCAGACTGGATCAGATCTCTGGTTCTTTCACAGCACACAATGACTGCCTTGCTCATGGGCTCATCAGAGGATTCGATGACTGAGATTCAACCTTGATAAATGTGAGAGAGAGAGAGAGAGGGAGAGAATTCATGTGTGTGTCTCCCTGAGGAGCTGCATTCACCAGCTGAACACACAGCTCCTGTGTCCTGTCTCACTTCACTGACCTCCTGCCAGGAGATGAAACCTGCTCACTCTTTTATTTCCATGCACACAAAAACGCCTTGAAGGTGGATGTGTCGCACAAAAACAGCCTTTATTCTTCTCCGTCTATCTCCTTTCCTCTCTGTCTCTCTCTCCACGTTGGAATATGTTACATTAAAGTCGGCTGAATATCTTTGTTCCTCTGTCTTTCTGTCTCCTCTTCTCTTATTACCTTTCACTCTGTCCCTTATCTTTTCTTTCTCTGCAGCTTTTATTCCTGCGTGGCTGGAGCACATTACTGTACCTGACAACAGTGGGGATGGACTGAGAGTCTTTGTTATTTCTCTGATGTGGTTGGAGCCTTGACTGGACTGTGGTAAGGTCAGTAGGAGCAGATTCACCTTGACAAACAAACCTAATTACAAACATTCATGTGTCTGGAACAGAAAGATGATTGTACGACTCACTTTAAATCACACATTTCAGGTCAGTTCTAGACCAGAGAAGAGCTCCTTCACTAGCAAAGGATCTAGAAGTTTATTTTATCACTGAAATTATTATTGTTAATGTCTCTACAATCAGCGTTTTTGTGATGAGGAGGAAATAACTCCTTATGTTCTTTCCAAGCCATGAGTATTGAAAAAAGTCAGATATACATGTAGCATTGTGTTGTGCGGTTTCGATGAGGATGGCAGTTTTTTGAAAAACTGTCTAATATTGCGGATTATTCAGTATTTAAGTTTTTAGCTTCATTGACATTGTTACATCCACAGATTTGTCAGATCTGGGACTAAGCAAATATAGACAGATGTTTGTTTATCGACTCTCCACATGTCCTTGTTGGAACATTATCTGGAGGTACGCTTTTGTTGCAACAGTTTCATGCCTGTTTTGTAATCTGAGATACTAAATGTGTCTCAAATGATGAGTTTACTGCTAACCAAGCTATTCTTTATTCTAGTTGTTGAAGGCTAATATGTTAAAAAGACAGAGGCTGTTGTTCTGAGGAGATGACAGTTATCATTTGCATTAGGCTGCTTGTCAGGAGAAAGTCAACACAGGTCGTCTTAAGCAACCAAGTTTGCTGTTTTTCTTGCACCAACAGTTTCATTTTACTGGACATACAACAGGCAAACGTGCTCCAGTGATAATTACACTTCTTCACATCTTCTTCATCCCTCTGAAAAGTAGTTAAGTTTGAACATAATTTACTTGTTCTGTAGGTGTCAAACCGTCATTCCTGCATCATTTTGTGTGCAGAGGAGACAGAGAGGAAAGAAAACCACCTTCAGAGTCTGACTTTGCCTCAGATTGACTCTCTGCTCTTTGCTCTTCTTCACCCTGACTGACGTGAAAAAATGTGTCTGGTCTGATCCTCCCATGCTCCAGACAGTAAGTTGAAGACAGACGTCGCTGTGTGGGCAGGAGTTGGTGGGTAAAGGTCATAACTGAGACAAAAAATTAATGATTTTGTTTTGCTCCTGAAACACATTCTGCCTGTCTGAGAATGATTTTATTTTAATTCCTCCCACAGAAGAAATTGTCTGTCTCATAAGAGCTGCTGCAAACTTTTCAGCGGCTTAATTAGAAAGACATTTATCTGTCTCAAAGTGTTGAATCCTAGAATAATCTCCTCTAATAAGTCAGTATAATGTGTTTACATCACCATAAGCAGTTTATGTGAAGTCAGTTTTGTTTGTTAAATTTATACAATCTCTCAAATTAATTTGTTTGGATTTTAGAAGCTCAATGTGTGTATTTCCAATGCAGCTCTATGTGCTTGGGTCAAATGTGTGCAGTCTTTATCCATCATCTGGATGTGTTTACTATACATCCAGTTCTGTATACTTTATGTCAGCTCAGTTCCCAGTCACTTAATGCCTTTCTCTGTGCATCTGCACCGAACACATTTGCAGTCAAATCAATGTAAATCCACAGGACTGACAGTGTAAATGAAGTGCGAATGCCTCAAACAGCTCTGTCAATATTTCCAGCAGTGATGAAGATTCTGCATAAAAGGTGATGTTGTGGTTGGAGACCTCGACATTAGCAAACTTCAGATCAGGTTGGAAACATTTGAACTATGTTTTACAAAATTGTTTCTAGTTAAGGTCCACTTACTACATTTTTTTGGAGATGGCTTAAGTTCATGCCAAGACTGATAAGAAAACAGATGTTAATGCTAACATTGGCTATGCAGCAATAGCAAAACTTCAAATAGCTCCTTTAATCATTTTATTTTTGCTCATTACAATATATTTAAAGTTAATATAATTTCAACTGACAAAATTAGCAAAAAAACCACCATGTATTAACCATCATGAACTGGATGTCACTCAAAAAGTTATTGAAACATTTATATTACTTTATACTTGTAAGATACATACAAGGATCATTGCCTCAGTAACTGATTCAGTTTTTTTTAACTGACCTGTCATTTCGATTATATTTTTTTTTACATTTTCAATATTCTTTGTTTTATATTTAGCTTTCTCTTCAATGTGTGACACTTCATTATTTTCATACAAAAAGTGCAGCTCTATATATTAATGAATATTCTTTATGCTGTCCATTTTGTTTTTATTGCCAACCAAATGCACTTGAATGCGTAACACAATATACTTGTGGTTTTCGATCTCTGAAGTAGAGGCTTATGAGGTACAATTAGCCAGAAGGGCCATTAGCCTGCCAGTCAGGCCTTGACGAGGCGAGTCAGCGGGGGCCTTCAGCTGTTTTTTCACTGCGACATCTAATGAAGCTTGTCGGGGCCAAGGGCAGCAGAGCTGACACGGGAAACCACTCCATTTATTTCTTTGAAACCATGGTCAGAGCTGAAAAATTATGTCTGCTGATGAAAATATGTCAGGAGAAAATCATCTTTTCAACACAAGATAATGGTCTTCAGTGGAAAAAAAAGAGATGCACAAATTTAGAGCATACTTTTAAACAGCGATACTCACTCAGCTCACAAGGTCTTCTCAGTCTAGAGTGGAAATTAATCAAGGATACAAGCTATTTTTAAAATGTGTCTGTCAACCCTCAACTCAACAAAACAGTCTCAGCAATTAACACACTTTCCCTCACTTACTTCAAAAGCGATTTAGTTTCTTTTGTCACATATCAGTCTTTGGAAGGAGTTGAAATGAAAGGGTTGAATTTAATTTACAAGGATGTCTTTGTGTGTTTAGGATTAGCATATTTTAGGAAGGTTGAGGCTAAAGAGGACGTTTGAAAAGCCCGATTTCCACTTTGTTTCATCAAAGGTCAGTAAACAGGATGCAGTGACAAACTGCCTGGACCTGACCCCTGATATCTGGGCCCCAGATTCCCAGCAGAATAAGCATTACAAACACAAACTCAAACACAAAAGTCATGAAGCTCTTACGAGTGACATCACTAAAAGCTGTCCACACCAATAGCAGGTCCTGGCTTTGTGCCATGCAGCCATTAAAAACTTGCGACACACTAGCTGATACTTAGGATTTACAGCAGGATTCACCTCTCAGAGGAAGTAAATTCTAAACCTGAGGATGTGAGAAAGCAAAGCGGCCACACACCAGATTGTTGTGTGTTAACAAGGACTCAGTGAGGACAATGATGGGAGCTGAGGCATTGATAATTCTTTCAGGTACAAGTCTTTGGTTCGCTGTGATCTTGCTATTTTTATCTCCCTCATTCATATTCCAGACCAGACGCTCAGACTGTGTCAAATGGGTGATAATTGCTGAAAGAGTCCCACTTTTACAGGCAATGTGATGTGACTGAGCCCAGTCCAGATCTGCTGATGGGAAGTGCAGTTGAACACCAGTGGCCCACAATCCACTGCTCTGTTTTATTAAAGCGGCCGATTGCAATGGCTGCACTGTGAGCCAATTATCTCTGTGATCTCAGTCTTCACTGTGTAGTTTAATAGATGTTGTGGGGAGGCACTTTTTACTCTCTATTGATGATCTGAAGCTCAATCTGATCATAGCAGAATATCCCTCTGTAACAAGCGGCTCAAAACACAGAGCCAATCTGATGCTCTTAAATGTAAAAAAAACTTTGATACTAGCTTTATTCTTTTTTCTATGTCCGTTCTTTATTTTCTGAGGATCAACTTGAAATCTTGAAACCTGCAAAAGCTGCGTTAGTAAACTGCGTGTTTGCTATTTACACATGCACCAGACACAGATAAACATTAGCATTCAAACACTTGATGAATGTAAATGTGGGATCCACAGTAATGTTGGGCATATTAATGGACAATTGACCCCCTCACCCATCTCATTATTTTTCATTTGTTTTCGATTATTATTTCACTCTTTCATAATCTGATTTATGTCCTAATATATGTTAATGTGCAATAGCAACTCTAATATTTTATAAGGTTAATTCTCACACAGGCATTTTGGGCAATTTAGGGAGACACAGTGAAGCACATGCGTCAATCAGTAGACCCACACAGCCTGTAGTGTGTAGCCACGTTATGTTGAGGTCTGTTGTGTTTCTGTATTTCTAGGTGAGCAAAGGCAGTGAAATTATGTATAAAAGTAACAACACAGATGTATAATAAGTATATAAGAGTCAGTACCAACAGTAATGCAAATATGAGATTTATTTTTTTCAGAGCTTTGCAAGTTAAACTCCCCTTTGTGTCCGAGTATGTAACATTAGTCTAATAATCACTCTGTTTTTACCTTGTTTTTGGTCCATAGCATCTACTATGAAGAATAAATGACTCTTTAGCAGCTAAATGTTTTGCTATGTTCTCCGGCTAGTTACTAACTTTGTCTGTCTGCTGCTTGGTGCTGGTCATTTAGGGTGAAGTGGGTTTATCAGAGCTTATTGGCTGAATAAGACAGTGCCTGTGGCTGGAAATAAAAAAGTAAAGCTCTGGGCCCTGAAACAAAAACAATAAGCTTTAAAGATTAAAACACTCTGTAGACCTGATGGAAACTGTGTCGCTGAATATAATTATCTATGGATTTGTCACTACATTACATGCAATCCTTTGATCCATTGTTAATATAAAAATATTGATTAGTGTGGCTTTAAACCTGCAGGGGCTGCAGGAAATGTCTGTTTATCTACAAATGGAAAATCAAACCTGAGAGAGAGTTGAACAGTAAACTGAAGACACCATTCATCAATACATTAGTTTATTACTTAAAGGGTCACTTCTCCCAAATATGAATATTTTAATTGAAGACTGTTTCTTTGGTAGAAACAATGTGACTTATTCAGAGTAATGAGGAAGCTGTTTTCTTTTTTTTTGCTTCAGCATTTTGTAATGCAAATTATGTGAAGACCACACACCAAATTCCATCCACCCCCATTGTTTTTGAACAGGATGGAGGTGAAAATCTCACACAAATAGAACCACAACTATCTGCACAGCGAGATACCAGTAGGGGTAAAATTCCCTCTCTGTAATTTGGCGGAACTGACCCTTTAATACAAATAGTGGTTTCTGAGGGGCTGTGGGTTTGCAAGAGGCCAGACTTTATTTCCTAATCACCCAACGAGCTCTTAATTACTGAACACAGCAGTCATTTAATCACAATTAAGATTCTGAACTGCTTTATGCCAACATAACAGTGTCAGTTTTCCCTTCAATATTTATTCATTATAGAAAGAGAGAGAGAAAAAAAAAACATGATGTAGTGTGAGATTTTTTTTCTCTGTGGTCGGGTCAGGGCATTAATTAATTCTGCCGTGACAAAAAGGGAATATTAAGCAGCTAATTAGTCTTGGCAGAACATAAACGAGTGTAACTTTGAATAAATGACCCACTGTATCACTGCTGCTATTTAACACCGTTAAAGAGAATTAAAATGTGTTTGCAGGTTGCAGGAGAGAAA
This sequence comes from Trachinotus anak, assembly GCF_046630095.1. Classification (NCBI taxonomy): domain Eukaryota; kingdom Metazoa; phylum Chordata; class Actinopteri; order Carangiformes; family Carangidae; genus Trachinotus; species Trachinotus anak. Next base: position 21,472,376 of record NW_027273863.1, on the reverse strand, counting down.
GTGGTAAAATAGAGGAAAGATAGAACAGACCAGATGCACACCTTTATTGTTGTGTTAAAACTGCACATCCAATCAGAAATCCTCTCCTCTCCTCTGATTACTATATTAGCAAATTATTTACCTTTCTGCCCCCGAGGCAGAAATAATCCATTAACCCTTTGAACCTGCAGCCACTGAAGCACAAACAGCTCCACTCTGATTCAGTGGAGTCATTAGCGTCTCCATTAATTCCACATTCAGCAGTTCGGCTCCTGTCGGCAACAACTCAAACGTGGTCTTAACAAGCATGTCTGTAGTTACTGAAAAGATCATTTACAACAGAGTGCATCACTTCTTCCAAATATTCAGCTTGGAGACAGAGTCACAGTTCAAATATAGCTGTGCAGGTCAAACATTAAGACACTGGCTCAACATTTGATTGGTGACATTTTGATGGTGAGCACTGAGATGTGGTCAGATGTCAGGTGGTCCTGAGCTCCGAGGAACGGAGCAGCCTGCCCATAAAAATGCTGAATTGTCTGATAATTGCTTGACCTTTTGTGGGAAAGTGCTGATGGGAAATGAGGTGTTTAACTTATTCTGTGTCAGCCTGAGCTTTAGTGCCAGTGAAGATTGAGTCCGACCTTTGATTGGACCTGAGCAGGAATCTGACATGAGGTTCAAGTGTTGATTCAAGAGCATCATTGTCTTCTTCAGGGAAACGGTTGTACAAGGTTTCATCATCCAAGGCTTTATTAAATGTTGTTCAGTTTGATGCTTTGTCCATAATGATGGATGACACGGAGAATATAGAATATTTTTTTTGTAAGGAAATATTAAAGCTAAATCTGACCTGAACATTACAGAGCATCACAACTGTGTTATTATAATCTCCAAGATATTGCCACTTGAGCCCCTTTTCCACCGGTTGAAAAACTGACAAAGTTGGCCAACTAAATGACTCTGCAGTAGACGCGGGTATTTATCGGCTGTGGCTCCAATTGGCATTGATGTAAACACAATATCTGGGTGAACACACAAATTTTCACCCCTTTTCCTGCTTTAACATCTTTTAGTGCACACAGACACTGTGGACAGACCTGTCACCTGGCCAGCACGTTGCTGTTAAACCATAAACACCACTTGAGAATGAAAGAGTGAGTTGCAGCCCCAGAATAAGTTTTAAAAACACACAATCATAAATCCAAGTGTCTCACATGGAGGCTCCGACACTTTTACAGGAGCACCAACACAGAGATGAAACAATTTGCATGGCGGCTGCAACTCATTCTTTCCCCTGTAAGTGCATGTTATGACATCGCACCTTACAGTTGTGTGTTTCCTCAGACGAAACCTGACTGGCAGTGGAAAAAGGGTCAATTGGTTTTTATTAGTGGGTTCACTTGAGTTTAAAAATCTTGCATATATCCGCTTATTTTGGTGGAAAAAGGGTATTGCAGTCATAGTTGTGTTAAACTGTGTTTCTGATCTTGCACAGGATATCATGATCTACTCTCACCGTTTTTAATTGATCCATTTGATCAGTATTTGTTATATTAACTGCAGACAGACAAAATTAACAACTAGCTAGTGAACATAGTAGGGCATTAAGAGGCTGACGAGCCAGATATATCCCTGAGGTAGGGAAGTATTTCATCAGTGCAGGTTTCAGTTGAAAGTTTTCTCTCCATTGAGGATGTGAATAATGTTTCAGAGGATCTTAATCCAGAAAGAGAGTAAAAGCTGACCTTTGATGTCTTTTAAAAATGCTATATACTGCAAGATGCAATGATAGCAATGACATGAATGAAAATTTCACTGTGCTCACATCAGCTATGATATCAGCTTGAGACGTTTGTGAACTTTGGTCTTTTATAAATGTGTCTATAAGGGATAACAGTTGGTGCTGACTGCATTTGAAGTTTCAGAAGGGAAGTGGAGCTAAAAGGAGAGTTAATATTGGACTTAACATTCAGCAACGTGGCACAAACTTGACTCCAGATGAGCGCTAATGCTGCTCCGTGACAACATGATGCTTAAATAAGCCATTGTTTACCAACACATTTACCAATAATATTGGATTATACATCCCATGGAACTACCTGCAAATGTGTGATAGGAACAAATGTTTTCTGGAAGGAAATGTTATTAATTCAGTGGTGATATGTACTGGTTATATCAGCTTTTTTGTTGCCTTTTCTGCTGCCACCATGTGTGTTGCTTTTGTTGATGTCTTCTCCTCTAGTGAGCTCCTGTTGGAAGCAGCTGCTTCTCTGGGGGTTTTTTGTAATGGAAGCAGATTGCTGCATAGAAACGTCCTCACCTGTTGTGGAATTGAGGTCAAAGTTTTCACAAGGTTTGTTTTGTTGAAGACACCTGAAGCACATCAGCTGTGGAACAACATCTTTTCTCCTCTTTCTCTGCCTCTCTCTCTCTCAGTGTTCAGTAATGGATGTTTACATGGAGGGAGAAGTAGTTTGCTCAGATCAGCCCTGCTGCTGTCAGCAGGAGATTGGCGGAGGGGAAACAAGTGTCAGCTGTGACAGGAAGAAACCCAGCAGAGGAAAGATGGTGGAAGAGTGACAGAAAGAAGAGAGAGAACGAGCTGATGGATAGAAAGACAGGTGGAGAGAGACAGACAGAAGTTGGAGATTGTAGGTAGAGAGAGAGGAGGACAGGCAGAGGACGAAATTTCACGAGAAGCAGAATCCTAATCTAAATGGAGAATGTAGCCTGAGGCAGCGCTAAATGCATTAAGAGTTAGTGAAGAGCAGGAAATTATGTTATTACCAAGGAGTGTGAAGCAGGTTATTAGAAATTCATAATTGTCCAAATGTATATGTGAGCAATTTCCATTTTTTATAGGGTTGAACCCTGAATCAAGAGCAGCAGCTCTGCGGTATTTTCTAAAATGACTCCAACCCCCCAGTGATACAAAACCCTCAGACCAGTCCAGCGCTTTACTTTTAAGATATACAGTATTTATACTGTTGCATTGTAGTGTTGGTCCGGGTCATGTTCACCCTGACTCAAACCACAATGTTTGATGACAGATTATGATTTAAATAAATGTAAATCATCACTCACACAGATCAATAATAAGAATGCTTCCTATTCATTCATGAAGAACAGATTTGCTTGCACATCACTAACAAACTACATCACTTTACAGTGAACCGATACCATCCTCTGCAAGAGGTCTTATTCAGCTTTTGGTCTTGTTCGGTCTGTATCAGGGTCTGACTGACAGCTCTCACACCAGCCCAAAGTTTTGTTGTTTTGCAGGTCAATGGTCAGGCAGGTGAAAGTCTGTAAGATATATTCATATCATAAGATTCAAATGATTGGGGTTTAAATTCTTAACTCTGAGTACTGAAGTAAGAGTACTAAATAAGAGCTGCATTACAGGCAGCTATGTTTTTTTTTCGTGAACTTTGATGTGCTCAATGTTGACCGACGGCACAACATTTCTGCAGCAATAGCCTTTGATGGAGAAAATGATCACATTAGCTCTAAGAGGCAGCACCCACTGAGCTTTCCCTCTTCTACCATTACGCTTCACAGCACCCCTCATGGCCCCTCAGCTGGATACGAACCTCTTCATATCCTTTTTGCCACAAATAAATCTATTGACTACTAAAGGGTAACCTCTGCGTGACCTGCAAGTAGTCACTATGCCACCAAGCTTCCACACAGATTATGTGAAGCCATACACATAATTGTGCTGCTTTCTGGTGTGACCTGGATTTGTAATGCTGCTGTCAGTTTGTCCAGTGATCTGTGGTTAGTTCTTTGTCCTGTTAGCCGGTTCACTTCTTGGTCTCGTCCAGATCTATCAGTGTTCTCAGAGCACTCAGTAATCTGTAGACAGTTACTCTGTCCTAATAGCAGGTTTGGTGCGCTGACCCTCTCCTCATCATTTCACACAGTTGAGGCAGCTTCTCTCTTTTAGCAGCGTTTTGTTCCAGATGAGAGCGGCTGTCAGTCAAGGCTGACGGGTCAGAGATGCTCAGAGGTTGTCAGGACTCTGAAGCCTCCCGCTGTGAAGCTGAGGGTCTAATATCACGCTTCACAACACCCCTCAGGGCTCCTCAGCTGGACGCAAACCTCACAAATCAGCCAGTCAAACAGTCAGTCACCTGCTCAGTCATTCATTCAGTCCTGCAGTGAAGCTCTGGGCTAATGTTATGCTCCACAACACTCTCAGTATCCCACAGTCATGTTAGTTCACTAAACAAAAACATCACCTCAATCTGTGGAAAGACAACTCGCCCTGTTTTTACAAGTTGCAACCCACAGTGACGTCACCCACTGGTCTGTGAACTGCCGTTTTGAGTTTGTAATTTGGCTGTCACCATCTTGGTTTTTTTGAAACCAGAAGAAACCATATTTGGACAAAAAAGATGGAGCTGAGGAGGGGTGATGGGTGGATGGGTGGGTCTGACCTGCTCTGTACTCTGTCCTGATTGTCAGGCAGGTCACTGTGTGTGGTACAGTCTGTCAATCACATGGTAGCCCCGCCTTTATGCATACTCTGCTTTATGGTCTATTTTCCTCAAAATGGGACCATAATTTAAAAAATGAACATCATGTTGTATTGAAAGACTTCAAACTAGCAACTGAGACCATAACCTCATTAGGAAAATGTTTACTGAGGCAATAAATCAAGTAAAACTTCAATACATTCAGACTTCTTTTTGCAACCAGTGGAGTTGTCCCCTGATGGTCATTAGATAGAGGGAGAGACTAGTTTTGAGCAAAACCCAATATCTTCTAAATGTCATCATGTCAGTTAGCCCCTGTTGGGTTTTCACATCAACCTGATTTTCATTTCCAACTAGAATTTAACGTCTGTCCAATGGCTGAGTTGTTAGAGTCTTTCTGATGTTAGGGTAGTTTGACTTCCTTTGCCTGCTGATTGGATTCATTATTGACCTACTGTACCTGATTAACACACTTTTTATTTTACCTTGAGTCCATAATACATTTGTTTAAGATGTGGGATTCAGTTTGTAACAGTTGGTCAGGTTTTAGGAGCAAAAGATCCCTAACTCAAAGAAATCCTGATCGTATCACTGGATTCAGGATAGATTCCTTGGCACAAATCTGAATGCATAAAAATGGCACCTATTCACCCTGTCACTTCACCAACACACTGCAGACTAACTGAACATGGGTACACTGTCCCTGCAGCAGAACATTTCTGTTTACCACAGTGTGTTATTGATCAATCCTCTATTCTCTGCCTGATTAGCAGTTCTCACAGATTCCACAGTCAGTAAATACATCTCTATTGTGGTTGGCTCACTGAAAAATCATGTGAAATTATTGCAGCATCCATGGAAAATATCTGAGGGTAAACACTGAAGTATCTCTCTGACTGAATTTCAGTTTTTTTCTCTTTCTGTGTGTCTCTTAATAAACAAGATGTTTGCTTTATCCTGTATTCACCTCAGACGAGAGCGCTAATGGACAAAAACAACATGATTGATTGAAGTGGATTGTCTGAACCAAAGAGGTACATTCCACCAGAAAATGACACATGTTGAGTTTGTTTCAGTTAAAGCTCAATTCAGTATTGTATTTCCTTTAATACCTGGAGAGATGACAGGCATATGCAAACTGAGGTAAGCTTTTAGATCAACATGACATTTCAGTCAAAAGGGTTGTGAGACACTTAATCATAACTTCTCTACACCTGATCTGAGATAAACAGTAATAGTATATCTGTCAAATATTTGACAAAGCTTAAGAAGCTCTGATGTCCTTTATCTTGAAAGAGGTATTTCCACTTCTGAGGCTGTTGTTATGTCAGAGACGATACACCAAACGCAGCTTCTTCATTTCAGATGATTCACTCTGTTTTCATGTACATTTTTGCTCCTATCTAACCTTGTGTTGACAAATGTCATGTAAGGAAAGTGAATAGAGATCTGAAGCACAACTTTAACAAAAAGAAAAGAAAGAACATATCCATTTCTGGGGCTTTTCAGCTTAAATCACATACACTTCAAAAGCTGCAGACATTTCATGCTTTCTTCAGACGTTTTTCTTGGCAGTTTGAACAAATTCAATAAATATTAAAAGTCCATTTTAAAATACATGACATAGAAGAAGATGAAGTTATATCTGACAGGAGAGTTTAATTCTGCCTCATGTGTTAGGTCCGTCGCTGCTGAAGCGGAGCGAGTTGATCTCATGTTAAAAGTCTAGAAAGTGTCACAACCTAATCTAAAATGCATTTTATGAATAAAATACACAAGTTTTATTGAACCAGTGATTACAAACACAGAGCTAGTACACCGTAGTAACCAGTCACTACAAGTGGATATTGTACTGCAAGATCAGATATTTAAGTGGTAACGAGTCTTCAGATGTGTTAATCAACAACACTTTGTCATTGTGTTCATAGAAAACATAATTAGACCTCATGTTTCCTTCATAATGTATTTGCTTTTGCAGATTAGTAACAAGGAGACGGGTTTGCTATCAGCTGAGACAACATATTTTCTTCAGGACGTTACATGTTAAACTTGCTTTGTTGGGATGGAAAGCCTCTAAAACTTCACTTTGGCCATAATAGGACACAGAGACTATTCTGTTAAGGCTGATCTATATATGATTCAGTTGTAGTTTTAATTCAGCCCAAACGCTGTTATTTCATCTGACTTAGTGTTATTACACATGTCAGTGCAACCTGTAGCATCGCTCTGTGCTTAAATGCTGTGCTGTGGTGTGACAGCCAGATATTTTCAGAAACATGGCTCAACAGAAGGCAACAGAACTGCTGACCTGCTGCTAACATAGTCTCCATAAAGTTATCAGTTGGGACAACTCTGGGACACATTAGAGATTTTAAATGAATTAATTTACAAAAGAAATATTAGCAATTTCCAAGCCTTCATTTGCATATGCCAACATGAGTCCAACCCTTGTGTGTGTCTGGTTTTGTGTGGTTGGCGGCCTTTCTCTCTGCCAGTCTGTCTGGGCACTGTATTTTACTTGCAGTATTCTACTATATGTGTCAAGTAATGATAAGATTTTGTCAGGAAGATAAAATGAATTCCCTCTGAATAATTTCATCTTCCCCTGACTCTGCTGGCCAATGAGCCATCATCCATCCCTCGGTCTATCTGGCTTCTTTTCTGTCTTGCTTCCTGCCTGCACACCACGTTAGCCAGCCAATATTTTGGGTAATTGAGCTATTTTGGATACATTTTCTCTTCTTCTTCTCTGTTACAGCATAGTTGTACTGAAAGTGAGGATGAGCTGCACATTGGCAGCAGTAACTGAAATGAGCAAAGCAATGTAATAACAAAAAAACCAATCCAAATAAATCCATATTAAACTTGTGCACTATTAGAAATAATCACTCAGTACTTTCTGTCTCTGGACTGAAGGTTAGAGACACATCCAGCGAATAGTCATGATGGTAATTACAATTTGTATGATTTATTTCCTCACTACAGTTGAGCTGCTGCTCTGCAATAATTGATGATTTGGGCTCTGATGAATTTCCTTTCAACAACATTTTTAATGAAAGAGGTGAATTGAGATGCTATTTTCAGGTTTAATGAGAACCTATTTCCCTCTTTTCTTCAAATTAGGTCATTAATGGATAAAAATAGCGAGGCTCAGGTGGAATCAATGTACTCTCCCGTTATCTATGTGGTTCAATGGGTATGAAAAACTTTTTTTATGTTTTTAGTCAAGTTGCAATCCACGTACAATCCTGTGTAAATGTTTAGATTTTTGTCCACCATAATCATTCTGCAGCATGACAACAACAGAAAACACACAGTCAGTCATAAAGAATAATCTTCAGAGACAGGAAGAACAAGGAGTCCTGCAACAGATGGGCTGCCCCCCACAGAGCCATGATCTCAACGTCATTGAGTCAGTCTGGGAACACATGAAGAGGCAGAAGACACCAAGCCTGAAGAACCTGAAGATGCTGGAACAAACTACCTGCCAAGTATCACAGAACAACTGTGTATCGAGGAGAACTGCTTCTGTTTTAAAGGGTGGTCACAGCAAATATTGGTTTAATTTAGGTTTTTCTGTTTACAACAGTTTGCATTTTGCAGTTAATTGATAAATAAAAACTCTTCATGGCATCCTCACTTTATTTTTAGTGTCTAAACTGTAGCTATCATGTTGCAGTAACCACAAGGTCCTGAGCAATTGATTTGCTACTGTCTTCAGAGAGAAGGATTGACAATCTACTTTCACAAGAACACAGAGCTTCCCGAACCTCCATATTTAGATTACTGATGTGCAAGTATAGTAGTTGATAAATAGAGTATTTTGAGTCAAGGCAAATCCATGTGTCTTCCAGTTACTGCCCAGTGTTGATCAATGGATTAGCAGGGAGGATATTGTCTTACTTTAGTAAATGGGTGTTGTGTACTTCACTGTCAATTCAATTCAATAAATACAGGGTAACAGTAAAACCAGATTTCCATTATTAGTATGGATTAAAAAGCTCTTTAACAAAGAAGGCTGACAGATGGTAATAAGTGCAAACGATAAAAATTTTGCCATCATCAGTTTCTTTCATTATGTTGCCATAGCAACCACTACTGAGGGTTTAACTGACATTGTTACTTTCATAATTTTGACACATTTGTGACAGTGTAAATACTGACAGAAATCTTTTATCTTCTCTCCAAATCCCCTTGTTTCTTTAGTATCTGTTAGTGATCTTTTGTTACAGCTGTTTTTCTATGATAGTTGGTTTGTTATTTGTTTGTTTTTCTGTGATTTGCTAACCAACCTAACCCTCTGATGCTAATGTGTTGCTAATACAACATGCTAAATAACTGTGAATCATTGGACCAACGTTACTTACTACTTTCTCTTTTACTCTTGTGGACGCTAGTTGTCTGTCTGTTTACTAGATTAGTTATTGTGTAATATTTCCTGTAAGCACATAATTTTGATTGTAACTAGTACACTTTTTTTGCATGACCCACAATATATCTTATTTTGAAACATAGTCTGTACTTCTGGTATTTTGTCTTTTGTCTCAAACTTACGTTTCTTGTCCATTATTGTTTTCACAGTTTCACAATTACCTCCAGTGAAGACTTCAAAGGCAAACTCTTCGTCTAGCTTGCACATGTGCATGGACACCATTGAGCCAAAACATTACACCTGCTCCCAGACATGGATGGACGAGCTGCTGGACAGGTAAAAAGCCAACAAAGGTTTTGGGCAATGGGCTGAGTAAAGTCTGATCTGTTGTGGCTCCACCACACAACTTACAGGACTTATAGGGTCTGATGCTAATGTCTTGGTGGCAGATACCACATGAGTACATGCCTTGGCTGGTTGGAGCTGTTACTGCTTTGTCATAATTGTTGTCATAATGTTTTGCCTCATCAGTGTACTTCACAGAAAACACACACAGTGTACATTTATATTCAGTACATTAACACACATGCATATGCAAACATACAGATTTATATATATAAATTCACAAACAGTCAGCTATAACAATCAAATGGAGTTTATAGACACACACAACAATCAAAGCTAATTAATGCACACAAGAAAATAAATTGTGTATATCACTCTGCTCTTGAACAATGTTAATGTCGGAGCACATCTAATCCAGCAGTAGGAGATCTAGTCGTCAGGACATGGCCTGAATCAAAGTTGTGTTATGTGCAGTGTGTAGAGAGTAGTGAAATTGACATTTATAGCATATTAGCCCAAATGACAGTTTTTTGGATAATGCTGTGATAATCATATATAAACTTGGTATATGTTTTTTCAAAAATGAACACAATGCAGTAAGTGTCACATATTTAATCTTGAAGCTGTATTTTAGGCAAACTTCACAATGTTGTTAATTTAAGTGCTAAGACCGACATGAAACATTAATGCATTTGTGACATTTAGCATGCAAAAAAAAAACAACAAAAAAATCAAGAAAAAACTGTTGCATACTTTCTTCTGCCAACTATTCCACTCCAGGGAATTTACATTATCTTCTTTGTTATGAAGATGAAAACAGGCACAGACTGTCCTGTTAAATGCCATGATCAAAGAGAGTTATTTCAGTTTTGCTTGTGTACTCTTTGTTATTTCAATGTTTGAAAAGTTTTTACTGTGTGATGTGGATGCAAGAGATGCTGTCTGTTACTGTGTAATCCAGCAGTAAGTGTGTTGTTTCTGGCAGAGACGTGCTGTAGTGAACCGACCAACAACTCGACCATCTGAAGTTGCTGCTACTTTGATCAGCTTTGTTCAAAAACAACAAAAACCTGAGTTGCCTTAAAAGAAAAACTAATGGGATAAGTGAAGCTACTGTCTTCAGTTGTCTTACATCAGTGTTTCAAGGATAAAACAGAGGAAAAGGTATACTCAGCTCACTTTTAATGCCACTGGATCTCCATTCTTCCCTGACCTGGTTTTATAAATCCAGGATTATGAAAACACCTTGAGATTGTGATTACCTTGATAACTGTTATTGAAGCAGGCGTGTTGTGTAAATGATAGGAGCAATCTGTCTCCATTAACAGGCCATGTACCACAGCCCTTTAATGTAGCTGCAATTAAACCTCTGAAAAAGCCTTCTCTTGATGCAGGGGGGGTTAGCACCCTGTAACCTTCCCTTTCTCTGTAAGATCCTTGAGAAAGAAGTTGCCGGTCAGTTGTGTGACTTTCTCCATAACAATAGTTTATTTGAGGTCAGGATTTAGAGTGTATTTTAGCACAGAGACAACACTGGTGAAGGTTACAAATGACCTAATTGCATCAGACAGAGGACTTGTCTCTGTACTTGTCTTGTTAGATCTAAGTGCATTTTACACCACTGGCCATCACATCCTATGACAGACACTGGAACATTTAATTGGCATTAAAGGAACCACACTAAACTTGTTTAAGTCCTATTAATCACATCTATGTCAGTTTGTACATGTTAAATCCTACATGCAAGCAAAAGTTAGTCATGGAGTTCAAGTTCTATTCACCTTATGTATGCTTCCATTAGGCAATATTAGATGGCTTTGCTCTGGCCTCCAGCACCACCATAAAGAATCAGGCACATCCTGAGGCAGAAAAACTAGTCGTCCATGGTTTTGTGACTTCTAGGCTGGATTATTGTAATTCCTTATCATCAGGCTGGCCTAACAGGTCTCTAGAGACTCCAGTTGATCCAAAATGCGGCTGCATGTGTACTGACAGGAACTAGAGAAAGAGAACTCTTCTCTCCTGTTAGCTTCACTGAACTGGCTCCCTAATAGAATCTAAAATGTTCCTTTTCACCTAATAAAGCCCTCACTGGTCAGGCACCATTATATTTTAGCTCATCCCTATTACCGCACTTAAACACTATGCTGCCAGAATTCAAGCTTACTTGTGGTTCCTAGAGTCTCCACAAGTAGAGCGGGAGGCAGAGTCTTCAGCGATCAAGCTCCCCTCCTGCAGAAGGTCCGAGAGGCAATCACTCTTTACACTCTTTCCTTTTTGATAAATGTTATAGTTACAGCCGGCTCAGGTTTGCCTTGAACCATCCCCTAGTTATGCTGCTATAGCATAGCTTTGCACGCAGCTGGCCACCAACGTTGTAAGATGTCAATATTTGGTTGAATGTAGGTTGTGATGTCAGGTGTCTAATGTCACTGTCAATATGATGTGAAATACTGACATCAGCTAACGTTGATATTTTGTTGGTTTTGTGTAAACAAAATCCAACTTCTTACAAATGTCTCATGACAACGCCATCTTGACAATTTCTTTCTTTCCAACTTTCTAGCTGTGAGCAAAACCAAACATCTGCTAAATGTCACAATTTCAGTTAAAAAACAAAACAATGTTGGGTTTTGACATCAACCCGATTTTCATTTTCAACCAAAATTTAACATCTCTCTGAAATTACAGTTGTGTCTATTGTCTTTCGTCTTTAATTGTCTGTCATTGATGTAGTACCACTGGTTGGGTTTCAAAAAGTAAGATGATCACATTTCATTTCTAAGAACACCACTTAAACAAATGTTTGTTTCAGCCTCTGACAAACGTTTGAAAGCCACACCTGGCATTTAACTCGAAAGCAAAGCTTAAACAAAATCCTGTTGTTGAGTAAATATGAATGAGTGATATGATATATCAGAGTCACTGTGGTATTGATGCAATTACTGCTGTGCTATTTGTTCAGCAAAATAAATAGATGAAATTTTATGGCTTCTCAGACATCTGACATTTAAAGACAAAGTTTAGAGCATGAAGCCCAACTTTTCCATCAGCAGTAAGTCAGAGAGCAGGAGTCACTTTTCATCATGTTGCACTGGGAATGCCTGGCCAGTTGGTTGTGTGTAAATTTTATCGTTTAAGCAGAAAATTGAAGAGAAGAAGAAAACAGTACACAAGCACAAACCAGTAGATTAGAAACAAATGCAGCAAAAGTGGAGATTTGAGATAATAAAGACTGAGTGAAATAAATATCCTCAGTTGAGTAAACATATGCTTCTGATAAGATCATCAGATTAACATGTATTGGAAGGATATTGACTTCAGACAATAATGGGTTTTCTTATTTTTTTGCCTGGCGATAAATAGCAGTAAACAGTGTAAATTTTAAGAAGCAGTGCATGAATTTTAGCTTAACTAATTTGAACATGTGCATTTTGATAAAACATAAAAAATAAGTCTGCCAAAATGTATTTCCACTTCACAGTCACTTGCAGTCTTAACCTTCCAGTGTTAACCTGCATATTACTCACAGGGTCGAGCAGTTGTGACGACATATAGATGACAGAGATATGAAACTGTCATTCAGCACAACAATACCTAATTTCATTCCTCTCTAAGATCAGATGCAGAGCAGCTCACCTGTACTCCACCCAGCTGAGACAGGAAGTGTCCTCGCATTTCACACCGTCTGTCAGGTAAGGATTAAACAACACAGAACCATCAATTTGTGAGCTCTGTAATTCTCCCTATCTATCTATTTCGACACACGTAACTGAGAAAAGGAAGAGAATGGACAAGACTAAAATCAGCAAAATGTCTTCATCATCAGCTTTTACTGTGCCGAAAGGTTCTGCGTTTATTCCGTCAGAACGTTACAGACTGAAACTAGTTAGAGGTGTTGGCAGCAGTACTATTTCCTCCTGTGTTCTGCAGGCTGTGTTCACACTGCAGGCCTGTAAAGAGTTTTTAATTGCCTTATTATTAAAAACAGATTTGACTTCTTCCTGATAGTTTACCTTCACTTTTTAAAACTGAATGCACAGCAGGCACCTGCCCTCTCAGGCTTGAGACTGCCAGGTGCCCCAAAATTTGAATAATTGCACATTTATTAAAGAATTTACACCACTTAAGTAGAATATGTGTTGGTCAATATGTAGGGGCCAAACAGCAAGTCTTTGCCCCCGCGGTACCTTAACAGGTGAATTCAACCATGCGCAGGATGCACAGCCTAATGAATGCACTAATGAAGAGCAATGACAGAAATTTGGACCATCTTTCATCAACACCAGGCTATTTTAGAAACTTCTGATAGAGCAGAATCCAAATGGTGTCCTTCATATATTTCCTGTTAGTTGAATGCAGAGGTAGGACGCAGTGGTCTGCCCTGCACTGTACCCCTATCTATACCGGGGTGTGAAAGCACATTCAAAAGCAGATTAATTCTGACTCTTTGGTGTTAAAGTCAACATCATTTCATTTCTCACTCCAATCATGCATAGTCTCTGCAAGCAACTAAAATGCACAAGAGTTTGTTCAATCATATCAGCACACTGAAGCTCATTATGTGTAGTGAAGGACTATGAAGCTCTGTGAATCACAGACTGTCCTCAGGCAGTGAGCTGAGTTTCGAGTGTTAATCAAGCCTAACATATGTTCCCTTTCTTTGCTTTCAGACCAGATTTTTTTTTTTTCTCTTTGGAAATGTGTGACCCTCAAGAAATTGATTCCTATTACCCTCGAAACCTGTTTCATTAAATCATGTTGGCACTTACACCATCTGTGAGACTACAAATAATGAGTTTGGAAGTTCAAGGTTTTAAATTGTGAACACGGTTTGAAGTGAACTGCCGAACTCAGTCACAGGCCTCCCATCTGAACCTGAACCTCCTCCCTCAAACCAGTGTGAGGCGTGAGGGCTGACGAAGAGTTTCGGCTCTAGGTTTGTTCTCTCAGCTGAGTTTAACAACAATAAATAAACTCTGACAATAAAACAACACATTTCTGGAGAAAGATTTTTCTTCACAATTCAAGACAAAATGTGATTTTATCAAAGTGTGTTAGCAGCCAACATCGTGACTCTGGGACACTGAGGCCCAGTGGGGAACTTTCTGTGCTGTTCTGCCAAAATAAGATCTGTTACATAAATAAATTACTTAACTCGAAGTAAAACTGGAACAAGAAAGACTGAAGATTCAGAACTGCACTTGAAGAGTGAGGCCAAAAAATGTTTAATATATTAAAAAATGGGAGTAAATACGTACTTCTACATGGCTCCATAAAAAGCAAAACTGACACAATGAAAATGTTGGAACTTTTTATCTCATGTATTTAGACAATTTAAATCATTAAAACTCAGCACTGATTGTTAGACAGTCAACCTGCATAAAACAGTATTAAAATGATATCTTTATAGTGTTATCCATTTTTTAATAATTTTTGAATTGGTTGTATAACACTATTACAGTGCCATTTGGTTGTGGAGTACTGATTTCGGTGCCAGGTACTTTAAACTTAAAATTTTCAATTCAGATTCTACTCAGTTTAAACCACAAGGACACTCAAACACACACAGACACATACACACAGACACACACACACAGCTGTTGAACCTGTACCTGATCCCTTAAAACAAAGCAGTGTTAACTTGCTGCCTGTCATCACAGACTATGACCATACTGTGCACATGAGTTGTGAGCAGTTCAACCAAAGAGGAATGTGCAAGAGATTTTCAGAGGTTTGAAGAAGTAAAATTACTCAGTGTTTCACAAGGTAAAAACAGAAAAAAATGTTTTCTTTCTTATCCATTTATTCTAATGACCCCTCCCAGATTTCCTTAACCTTGACAATAACATCTACATGGCTAAACCCAACTCTTAACCTAATCTTAACCCAAGACTACTCTTTAAATCTGGTTGTGGTTATGTCAAATACTGCATGTCACAGTGTTTTGTACCATGTGTCACTTCTCTGTCATGGCTAAAATAAGCCTGTAGCTGGTATCACACTGTACTTCCTGCATTTAGGAAATAAGTTGTGAAATGCACTCTGACAGGCCAATGTAGGTTTAAAGCTCTTCTCTGTTCATATTTTAGCAGGAGCAGAAAAGCCTCAGGGGTGTCAGTGCGTTTCCATCACCACTGACAAAAACATGTGAAGTAATCTTATCCACAGCATTACTTTGCCAGCTAACACACAAACAAGACTTCGCCCCACTTCTACTTAACTATAATCAATGCAAGCTTTCACTGATGTAAAGGGTTTTTTGAAGTTTTTTAAACTGGAACATCATACTGGCATGTTCTGTTCATATTTTAAAACAGCCTTCAATAATTGCAGCTCAAACAAGGCTTTAGAAGAGGAGCGCAGTGTTTGGACTCATGATGGACAGTAAAAAAAAAAAAAAAAGACCAAAACTGCAGAACCAGACATGTTTTTCTTCTACTTCATGCATTCGTCCTTCTTATCAAAACCTGGTGCCTGTTATTCACTATACAACTTGACAGCTGAATGATTTGTAACATATTTAGATGCGTTATGCTTGTCGTGGTTTATGTATCCTTGAGTCTCTAACCTCACACAGAGATGACGAGCTGGTTACAGACTAGGGTGACCATTTCCATAACACCAAAAAGGAGGACATTATGCGGCATATCAATAAATTACTACGGTGTACATAGGACTCTGGTATACTCTCATTTATAGTACAATTTTGAGTGGTTTAAAGATGATGTTTGTGTAGCTGAATAGGCTACACAAACATACGGCGGCCGGACAGGGCATTGAAAATCCGGACTGTCCGGCCTAAAGCCGGACGCCTGGTCACCCTATTACAGACGTCTGGTGAGCTCACCTCTGTCTAAGGCCACGTTCACACCAGCATTTTCTCTGCTTGAAAAACTGCAGCCCTTCTTATTCAGTGAAAGTAAAAGTGTGTTTATGCAGCCACAGGGAGCTCCTACAAAAAAGTTTGATCGGGTTAAATTTTTCCTGCAATGCAACGTGATGTCATCAGGCAAGGTGCTGAGGTGGCCAGTCATATTAGTGGACAATCAAACCAAAGATGCCCATGGGGACAAGAATCTTGCATTGCTGCATTCACATGTAGGATAAACTCATCGCCGCCATGATAACATTTCCAGAGTTGTACAACCCTGCCATGAAAGCACCATGGTTAGCAAGCGCTAGCAGCATGGCTAACCAAAACATTATGGCGACGTCTTTGTATGTTTCATTCATGCCCCAAACAACCCCTGATTTGCTTAATGTAAAGAGTTAATGTTGATCTTTGTTACTGTAATAATTTAATCTGTGGTTTAGGTTAAGTATTTGTTGTGTATTACTGTTTTCATGGTCTCACTGAACTCTGCCATCTCCAAGTGCTCATTAATTTCATGTGCTGAAACATTTGGTTAAAACATTAGTTAATATTATGATAATATATCTAAAGATTCTAAAACTAGAGTTTGACACAGGGCACATGCACAAAAAATGTTTGTAACTATTCACATTACCAAAATCTGTGGAGTTGGATGAACCTGTGGTTTTCGGGGCCAGTTAGTAATCCCTTCAATCATTACTGAAAGTGTGTCTAGCTTGCTGCATACCTGGCACCTACATGCATACTCAGGGCAGAAAGAGTTGAAGAGGCTAGTGGAACAGTGGGCAACTTTAAAAAACAGTTCAGGGCATAATTTCTCTATCCTGGCAGCTGCCAGGCTGCACTAAGGGGAACAGCACCCGCTTAGGATAACAAGCAATCTTTCTTCGAACCCCACCACCTACTGTGCACTGGGGCAAACTAATTTACAACAACACCTCAGTTTTCTCCATATCCCAGTCCTATTCAACCTAATTACAGAATAGATGAGAGCAACAGCCCTCAATGCCTGAAATGCATCAGTGTACAGTACGCAGAAGAGTTGACTCCTCTCTGAAACTCGTTGATTTCTCTTCCTCTTTTCTGGCTTCCAGCAGCTTGATCTCTGCTCCACTCTCAAAGAAACTCTGAGCGTCTTTTCTGTTTCAGCCAACTGGCCGGCCGGTCGGGCAGCAGGCCTCCAACAGCCTGCAGCTGCTGCTGTGAATATAAAGCAGAGTCAGAGTGCACTAATCACCAGCTTGCTCCATCTGGTATTCAACATAAATATGAATGTGGGCAAAAAAGATGAAGCAGCAGCTCAGGAGCAGCTCACATCATTCAGCAGCAAACTGACTCATGTCAGAGCCACTTAAAGCCTTTAATACTTCAGTTTAGTCCATTTTCTACTAATAACTGCTCTACTGAGAGCTCACTGTGGCTTTGACCCCCTGTAATACATAACTGTGTACTGCTTTCAGCAAGAGAATGTGAACTTAATTTAGCAAAATGAAAAAAAGATGTTATTTTCATAATTAGAGACAAACATGCATGAAAACACATATTCATTCATTGCTGACATCCGTGGAATCAGAAAGGGCATTTGTAGTGAACTCACTCCACTGAAAAGCTTCTGTTGCTTAATAATATTTTTCAACAGAATCAAACAGAATTACTGAAAAATCCTTTGTTGTTGTTTTCCCAAATTTTCACACTGTTTCTAATCAGCTCTGAATGAAAAATGTTCCCAAATCATCCAGATCACACTCTCATTATATCTCTCACTTAGTCAAAGTTTTATGCACACACAAAACTGCCTGTATCTCCTTCCTGCACCCTGCTGTGGCCACACAGTCTTTTAAATAATCAATTCAGCATTTCTATTAAGCTGTTAGGAGTCAGCTGCTGAATAAGTGCTAAATTAAATAAATATTTAAAACACTGTATTTAGTCTCTGAGTTCTTTATCCATTTAGTTTGGTTCATTTGACAAAGTGAGAGTGAAGTAAATTGGACTCAAGGGGCACTAATTAACTGCAAACTTTAAAATTCAAGTTCATTTTCTCTTCTAGGAACAGCAATGTGATTTGTCAGGAGTGAGAACCACAATCAGAGAGAGGTGAAGATGTCTGAGAGCCTGACCAGAGCAAAATGAGCTGAGGATGGAGGACCTTTCTTTGTGGAAATAGTGTCGGCTTATATTCTTGTTTCATAGCTGCATCATGAAATAATAGAAGCGGCAGACCAGAATGGATGCCGCCCGGCTGCAGTGAGTGGAAAGTCTACAACCAAGGTTCGTGAGGGTTAAATGTTTAACAAAACGCTACATAATCTACAACTTTGTGGACTGCTGTGGTTAGACTGCTATCCATGCTAACTAAGATTAGGACAGCAAATATGTTACTTATAACATTAAGAAAGGCTCTGTTCCATCAACTTGTCCAGTAAAACATGACAGTGTGATGAGCTAGCATACACAAGATCTGGAAAGTGAAGCAGTTAAATTGAATGAATCCATCATTAATTTATTACTCAGTGCTTTGCCTGCTGTGACATGTGTATTTGATAGTACTCCATTGGGATACTGGGCTGTATCAGTTAGAGCTGATGAATTCATATTCTGATTATTTTGTGATTGTGATATGTGTCATGATTCCAGTTGGAGTGGTAATTTTTTGCATTTTATTTTCACTGTCTACAATGATGATGATGTGATTTTGTGATTTTGTGATGATGTGAACATGCTCCCTAGCGTCTGGAGAATATGATTTGTAGACTGGGCCGTCTCTCTTGCACCACAAACTTCATTTATGGTATGTTGGCCTTATTGCGATTTCAATTATTTTTTTGTTAATGGCTCAGCCCTAGTACCAGTCAAGATAATCTAGGAGACAACCACATGTCCTTCTAAAAAGGTAGTAGCCTGTACATATTTCATACTAGGTTTATATCATATGATCACAATTCATAATGTGTGGGGTTGTAAGGAGACACGCTGGGGAGATGCTTAAACCACTTCAACAGGCTCTTCTTGACTCTTTCCTGATATCCAAGCTTCCCACCCTGTCCCTACGGACGAGGCCAGACACTCTGAAAGAAATTTATTTCAGTAGCTTCTGTTTGTGATTTTATCTTTTCAGTCAGCTCATGACCTTAACTTTGTAAGCCAGAGCTTCCTCAACTCCCCAGCAAGGCTGGATTGTTGATCAACATGTGGCTTGTGGCTCATGGCTTGTGAAAAGGACAGCAGGAAAATTAAACATCTATACTCACGAATGCACCTTTTTCCCTGCCAAGAATCGTGGCCAAGTAGCTCCTCCAAGAATCAGTCTTGGAGCAGCAAATATCGTTACTCCAAGGCCTAATGGGGAGAAAACTCTAAAGTCTCCCAGGCACGATGCCATTTTACCTGCATTTCTGTGAAAGCACAGCTCACTCTGCAAAGAGGCAAAAGAAATATCTCTGAGATGAAAACAAAATTGCTTTCCCCCATGTTGTGGTCCAGTTTCGGTCACAACTGCCAAGTGATTTTTATCAGACCAAAGCAACGACTAATCTTTCCTCCACAAAACAGAAATAGCATCAATCTGCTTTTTCACAGGAGGAGAGGCTGGAGATGGTGAAATGATTTTCCCAACAAAGAGCGTGCAAAAGTGCAGTTGCAAAAAGTGACACTGTGTCTTCCCTCCACTTACTCATCTGGAGGATTTTATTAAAACAAGAGGAAGCTGGATAAATACAGGACAATTTTCATTCCAACCATTAAATAGCCTGTAGCGTGTCTCAGGTTAGTAGTTTTAAAATGTCTCATCCATCTGATTTGAACATGGAACAGCCAGTTGGTTTCTCTGTGTGCGGTGTGTCCACAGGCCAGCGAGGTGTGTAATGCCCATGTCCAGTATGTGTGTTAGTGTGATCCCTTGTTTCTTGCAGGCTCTTGGCCTTCAGTGTTATCGGATTCCCCTGCTGCGTTTGCTCTCAACAGGTTTTTTTTTTTTTTTTTTTTTTTTTTTTTTTTTTATCATCCGATTCCCCTGCTGCCTTTACTCTCAGTAGGTTTTCATTATCAGATTCCCCTGCTGACTCTCTCTGCACACCTTCCCCACTCCTCTCTCCTTTCAGGCCTTTTCCCTTTAACGTACAGACCCAGACCTCCTCTCCCAAGTGGGCTCACAGTTACCCCTCTTGTCCACTGAAAGGGGGTGTGCATCTGAACTAACACAGAGCCATTCTATTCAGTGTGTTCAGACCCAGCTGCGTGAGCTGCATGAAAAATGGGGAGTAGTTTGCATGCCATCTTTTTTTTCTTGCTGCTCTATTATTTTACACTGATTCTCCACTTACATTTCACCTAATGCTGGCAAATGCAATTCTAATTTAGTCTGGAATAAATCTACAACTCTGTGAGGTGGCTGCTCATATACAGACAATTTTAACATATTTGAATCAATAAAACATGGTTATATCAGCGAGTATTGAGTGTGAGTGTGAATACTAAAGTTAATTCTAAGAAAATGTTTTCCCATGGAAGAAAATAAGACATGATGGAAGCCAAGATACAAAGCAGGGTTACGTTTCTTACAGAGTCCATTATTTTCTAAAATGGGAACGCATTACAGCACTCACACTATGTCCAAAACCTCTCTTGTTTCCTTTGGTAAATTGCAGAGAGGTTATGACAGCAGCTGTCAATTCATCCTCCTTGTTCTCTGGTAAAATAACATGTTGATGGCTCTTGTAAATCAGAAGTCACCCCAAGAGAACAGAATAAAATTTGCATAAGAGTCCATTATCACCTCCTCCTCCTCACTGCTACACCTGCAATGCTTTAATTTTTAATAATCGACCACAAAATGTCAACGCGTGGTTGCAGTTCTGCCCATTCACTCCCCATTTACTCTGATTTCCTGTCACTAATCTACCATCCTATACAAAATCAACCAACCAAACTCCCATGACCTAGATATGATAAGTCTTCTCACATCTGTTCCTATCTGTATATTCTGATTCCACTCACGTCTATTCTTGTTTGTTGTCTTTCACTCTACTATACATGGTTTTGTCACTTGTTTATTTCTGGCCACAGCACACATTCTGTACTGCATATTATTTTTGAAAACCCTGGGCCAAAACAGTCATGTACTTCCTCAACTGCTCCGAAACAATGAGGTTTCACTGTCGCTCATATCTGCTCTGCACTAAATCCACCTCCTGTCCTGCTTCCTTCCAGGAGTCGGTGCTGGATATGATCAATTTCTGTGTTACCTGTGTCCATCAAAATAGTTCACCAGTATGCAGTACAATGATCTATTTCCCCAAAAGTTTTTTTTGGCATTTTTGTCATTTTGATGAACACTCATAGTGGTCCTCACCTTGCTGTATGACCTCAAAATTAGAAAACTTAACTATGTAGCTCTTCTCTTTGTGCCTGTGCTTTCACCTTCAAGTGTTAAAGAGCCATTAAAATGTGGAATGAATCATTATCCAACGCAGAGCCTCTTTCAGTGACCAAATTTTGCACCTAGCTCCTGTCAGACAGTGCGCTACTTTGGTCCAGATTTACATGTCTCAACAGATATTGGATGGATTGCCATGAAAGTTCATTCATTGTGCCCAGAGGATGAATCTTAATGACTTTTCATCTGAATTTTCATCTTGTACCAGCAGTTTTCAATTATACAGTAAAATATCTCAACATATAGCAGATGGACTGACACTAATTTTTTTTACAGACATTCAAGGTTCAGCTGAATGGGGAGATTAATTTAAACAGCCTAAATTAGCTACTTCTATTTTAAGTGGTTTGATAACAGCGTAGTTAATAAACCCCATTTTAAAGACATTTTATATTTCAAACTACTGAAAAAATTATAGTACTTATATTGTGCTTTAGATGGAGCTATGGCTTTGCAGCTGGTTTGTTACAGGTTTTTGTTGCCACTCCTGCAGTTTTTCATCACATGCCAGCACAGCTGTCAGAAATCCCCAGTATCCCCAGTGTTGCCAGATTGGACTGACAAAAAGTTGCCCAATTAGAGCTTTAACCACCCAAAACCAAGTTCATAATTATGTTTTCACGCATGAACAGCTTTAAACTTTTACAGGTTGTTTATCACAGAGCTCTGTCAGAATAATAACTGGAATAGGAAAAAAATCTAATTAGTTGTAATCTGAGCTCACATATGGTATATTTTGGTGGTCATCAGTGATGAACAACTGTTCAGGGGGGTTGAAACATTTATATATCCTTCTTACATGTAATTGTAAATATTACAACATAATTCCCATATTAATGCGCAGATCTTGTTCTACTATTTCAGACACCCCTAAAGTGGACCATATCATTTTTAAACCCTCAGTGCATCAGCAAGAAAACTGAGACACTGTGGGTAAATATAAGTAGCAGTACCTAACTATATATCTTGTTCAATACACTTTACTTTCTTACCTTCAGTTTAATTAGATTGTGTCAAGTATCTATGGATGAACGCTAATGTCACCTAGTTTCTAACTTTAGCCGAGCTGACCAAGCTTAGCTATCAGCTCGCTAAGCTTAGTTAGCGAGCTGATAGCTAAGCTTAGTCCGAGCTGCATGCGCTTTCATTTCCAAAGTTGGCTTGGCATTTCAATACCAATATAAAATGTCATATATTATCTAATTTTAGCAAACACTGGTGCTCGGTCACGAGCAGTGAGACAGTGGAGGATTAGTTGTTGTAGAGATGTGTTTTGGCACCTTTTCTGATAATGGCTTTTATAGCAGGTACTGCCTCAGGATTTTTACCTTGTTGGGCAATTGCACAATATTAAAATCCCTGTGTGTACAGTCTGTCAATCACACGTTAGACATACCCTAATGCATCCCCTGCTTTATTGTCTAGTTTCATCTAAATGGGACCATAATTTAAAAAATGAACATCATGTTGTATTGAACGAGACTTGAAAGTAGCGATTGAGACCATAAACCCATTAGGAAAACGTTTACTGAGGTAATAAATCAAGTGAGAAGTTTGGTCATTTTCCCATAGACTTCAATACAATCGGACTTCTTTTTGCAACTACTGGAATTTGCCCGTTGATGGTCATTAAACAGAATGCAGGTTTAAGGCATTTCCGTATTGTAAAATATCTTTTCAGACCAGGAGTTCACTTTTTCACTTCTAAATACAGTCTATGCTCCGGTCCACCACATTTCTAGGAAAACGTTGGACTTTGTAAGCCACTACAATCATTTTTACAGCTGTAGTTAAACAAGCAAGATACTGTGCGAACGATCTGAAGCACTTCTTTCAGCCTGAGGAAAAAGTTGATCCTCCTGCTTGTCATCTTATAATATAAAAAAAATCCATATAAAATCCATCAGCCACACTAATCAGACAAGAGGAGATCGTTGGGATAGAGAGAAGTTAGTGATTTGAATTCACACCAGGCTAAAACTACAGACATTCCCGAAAAACAACTTGAGGTTCCAACCAGATTAAAACTCCTTCCAGAGGAGAGCTTTGCTCTGCATGTGTGAATTGATACACGAATGAGAGCCTGCGATCATCTCTCCCTCTCTCTCTCTCTCTCTCCCTCTCTCTCTCCTCCTTCGGTCGCGGGTTTGAGGAGATCTCTCTTGGAGCTGGAGAGGGGAGGTCGGCCGTCTCTCTCCTCCGGCAGCCTCACACGGCTTCATCATGGATCTGGGGACTAAAAGCAGAGTCGCTGGGATTATCGCTCAGGTCGCCCTGCTTCTCTCCAGCTCCTGCGGGACGGACGCAGAAGGTGAGCAGGCTGTGCGCGCTTTTACTTTCCCACGGAGGAGACGGAGCGAGTCCGGGCAGCTCCGGACCCGGAGAGGAGGCTGTAAATTGGGCTTCACCTTTCTGTCACCCTGCCTGGAAAATAGCAGTCCTATGTCCTCTTGTGATGAGTTGGATAAAGTACAGCAATTAGTTTTCTTGTGAAGGCTGCGGGATATAGCGCGTCTCGGTTGCGCCCGGTTGGAAAGGAGAAATAAGAGCAGTTTAAGTGGTTGTATGTGAATAGTGATTGTTTCATTGTCCGTTGTTTTCTAATCACTATATGACTGCATCACATATTTGAAAGCAGGTGGCCTGTTCACAGGACCTTAGGGAGCAAACATCCCTTCATTCACTCGGTTTTGTCGCATTTGATTATCTGCTTATTGACTTCCAGGGTTAAAGCGACCAGTCACTCACGGGAATCTTTGCACAGTCGAGGATGCTGTTGCACCAGGACAAACTCTTTGTATCAAAGAAAAAAAAAAATCCGTCGTCAACCAAACGTGTCAGAGGCCAGTTCACCCACCGTGTGCGTAAAACAACGTTGTGGCTTTGTGTTTTTGGTTAATTGGAGGCTCAGAGCAGCATGGTGAGCATCCTAGGACTGAGCCACGTTTGTGCTCACACACTCCGGAGAGCAGCCAGAGTGTGAAGGTGTGTGTGTGTGTTTGTGTGTGTGAGAGAGAGAGAGAGAGAGAGAGAGAGAGAGAGAGAGAGAGAGGAAAGGGTTGTATGCAGGTTGGATAGGTGGGTTTGGGATTGAGAGGTTGCTGGCTTCATTATTTGACCACTGTGACAGAGATGGAGGAGAAATGGTCTTTAATTCATCTTAACTGTTATTTTGCCCCAGTATATGAAAGCATTAACAGGCTGTTTAGCTCAGCTGTGGATGTGCAGGCAGGAGGAGGAGAGGGAGAGAAGCCCGATGAAGGGAGGAGAGGAATGGGAATGTAATGGGAGCAGATGGCTGTAAAAGTTCTCCATCCATCTACAGTTTTACTCCCCTCTTCCACAACTTGATATTGCCACCTGATCCTCCCTTTGTGTTCCCCCCTGTATGTTATTTAACCTCGTCTGTGTTTTTAATTGCTTCCCCTCCTTTTTTATAGCCAGAGATCCTCCTCCATGTGACCAGCATCATCATCATCATCATCATCATCCCTGTCCTCTCCTTCATAGCTTCCTCTGAGTTTTAATCTGCTCCATCCCTCTAGTCCTCTGTGTGACAGACCATCTCTCACACATCATCATGAAAATGTCAGAGCTCAATTATTTCTGAGGTCTGCTGGTTCTGCTGCTGTTTAGTGGAAAGACAGGCAGTTGGCTGTCAGACGGAAGGTTGCTTCTCCTACAGCTGGAGAGATGAATGGAGAAACCAGGCGATGCAGGGTGGGGTATGCAGTTTTGACCAGATCTGTAGTTTCTCTGCCCTCCTTCCTCTGTTCTTATTTTTCTGAAAAAAATAACATATACAGTTTCTCCATTGATGGCTTCCCCTCACAATGTCTTTTCCTCCTGCTGTGTCTCTCCTTCGGCTGCCTCTCCTCCTCCCTGCTGGTTCTGACTCAGATCTGCTGCTCACTCTCCATCCTCTCCTCCCCGACTCGCTCTTTCTGCACGTTGCTCTTTTCTCTCTGTCTTCTCTTCCTGCTGTTTCCTTTTAGCTTCTGTCCTCCTCGTGTCTGCTACCTGGATCTCTGCCCTCCTGCTGCATCTCAATCAGAGAGCTGCTTCTGTGTCGCCTGATTCTCACTCTTTCTTTGCTTTCCCCCCCATCCTTCATGCCCCCCCCCAAAAAAAAAATAAAAAAATCTCTCTCTGTATACCCTCTCCTGCTGCTCTTTTCTTTCTCTCAGCCTCTTCAGGTTATTTTCTGATTCTCTCGCTGCCTCGTCTCTGCTGCTGTTTCGACACTTGCTCGACTAGCAAGACGTTTTTTTTTTTGAGGACTCAGACCAGTGCTGATACTTTGTTTTTCCCAGTTTCAGTTCTGTCAAGTTGTAAAAGCCTCTGAAAAAGCATATAGACCATCACTGGAAAATAGAGGTCTCCACTGAAACCCAGAATGATCAAACCACACCTATTCAACAACAGACAAAAGTCTCTGGTGCATTGACTAAATTCACAAAGGGTAAACAGGAAATGTGTAAAAGGAGCAATGAAATTAAAAATTCTGATGCATGTTCTTATGTAGCTGTATGCAATGTTGAATATGTAATCAAAGGCTAGTAATGGCTTGTTGTATCAGCTTTCTATTGGTCAAGCACAAGACACAATCAGTGTTTTCTGCCACGACTCATGTTTCCTCTTTGGTTTTGGTTCTTTCTTTGCCTTGGCCGCTCTCTCTCTCTCCAAGTCTCCTGTTGTTTCTCTGTTTTTCTCGCTCGACCTGACCCAGCAGCACACTCATCATGCACGCACCATAAACCACAGCAGCATAATAAGTTAAGTCTGCAGAGGTGATGGGATCCCAGCTGCAGGTTTCAGGCTTCACATCTCCATCCCCCCTCCTGGAGACAGTTCACTGTTCATTATGGAGGTGGTACAAAATGACAACAAAGTCGAAATACATATTTTATATCCAGCCACAGATGGTGCTCTGATGACTTGTTAGCCAGAGGAGTGAGGCGCTGGGGTTTAAGTGTTCAGATTCAAGGTACTCAACATGTGAAACAGCTACCTGCAGGGCTGAACAGTCAGTGTGCGTTTAACCACTCTTTAATATTAGCAGCATGGCAGAGTCACTGCGTGCTTCTTTCATGAAGGTAGATTAGTGAAGGCAGGTCGGCCCAGTGTTTGTAGAGACCATAATGTAATTGAAAGGTTTGATCCCCATTACGGACAGTAGCCGCTGTGTCTCATGGTGATCTGGGGAATAATTGGGTTAGCTTTTTTGTTTTTGCTGAAAAGAGCAGCAAAGCAGCATAGCACAGCATAGCATAGCAGTAGATGAGAGCGGTGAGAATGAACCATAAAAAAAACGAATCAATGAGCTTAAGATGCGAAAACACTTTGTACAGATACAAAAATGGTGATAATTCTTTGAGGGTTTGCCTCAGTAAGTAACACGTTTAACATTAAGCACGGTCATTTAATCTAATTTAATATTAAAAAAAATAATTTGTGCAGCTTTAAAGGTAACTTGGCCACATGCCTGTTGTATTTTTAGTTGTTGTATTTTTAAGGTTCCATATTTTATAAAGGGAGATTATAAAGCAGGTCTAGGCTCAATATTAATACCGTGAAAGTATCAAAGCCTCAGTCCACAGAGAAATGCACACAGCCTGTATTCAGAAACTGAGCCTTAAAAAAAGTCGTCAGGACTGTAACTTTGTGATGTCACAACACTCTGCCATGCCCCAAGCCCCGCCCACCCGGACCCACCATTTAACCTCGCAGGATTTGGTCTCTCTGAGTGTTTATTAGATCACACAACCATCAGCTAATCAGAAGAGAGGCCAAGAGACAGAGCAAGAGAGGAGATGTAAGACCAAAATCAAGATGGTATTTGGTGCATAAAACCACAAATATGTCTTCTCATGGATATCAAAACTTCAAAGAAAACACATGAAAAGTGTGAAATATGGGACCTTTAAAGATAAGTGACCAAACCTAGCTGTAAAGCAGAAAGCAAGTCTAGAAACCAAAATAAGAGCAGAACTGGTAATTTTAAAGATAAACACTAACATCACGATGTACATCATCATAAAAGACCAAGGGCTTCAGTCCATTAGTAACAATTTTGCACTTGTACTCAAATATCATACAGTGAGAAATCTATCACAAAGAGCAAGAGAGACCCATTTTTTCCAGCAGAAAAAAGACCAGAATCCACTGTTGCCTAAGGGCAAGTTGTGCTCTGAATAAAGCATGAAGCTGTCATCATTAGATACGATGCACAAACAAGTTGGCCGGTCTAAACTTGTTTGTGTGCCCATACACTTTGCTTTGATTGGAAACACATTATCACTTGATGTCTGGCTGTTGTGGAAAAGGAATTCTGGAAACTGAAGCAGTAAATTGCTACCACTTTTTGAACATCACAGACTGATGAGATGTAAGAGTAACAGAGGAGTATCTCACGATGGATGCACTGTTCCTTTCCAGTCTTGTTCCTGTAAACTGAGGCTTTAACCTCTATGAGTCTGCTGAGACATGCTGGTTTATTTCCTAGCGCTGCACAGGAAAAAACCTGAGAGAGTTTGACTATACAGCATTTAAAAAAGCAGCTGAAGAAGTTTGCAGGCTGCCACAAACTGTCTAATCTTGTAAACTGTGTAAAAAAATGCACAGCTGCACTTGAGCAACCAACAGTACATGTATCCACACCTTTGTTTGAGGTAGTGGAATAAATTTGTCCTTGTTGTTCAGGTGCTTGGACACTGTAGACCAAAGTGTTCTGCTAATCAGAGTGCCTCTAATTAAGTTGCTTCGATGTTGGCAGGAGAAAATTATGTTTATATTGGACCAAGATTGAGAGCACAGCCATGTTAGTGGCTCTGTGAGGCTGTGATTGACAGTGACAGTGTGTTAACATGCTGATGTTTGGCAAGTATAATGTTTATGTTAACCATCTTAGTTTAGCATGTTGGGATGCTAACATTTGCTAATTAGCAATGAACTCAAAGTACTGAAGCTGATGGGGGTGCTGTTAGTTTTGCATAATCTTATTTGGTCATTATTAAAGAATAAGACAAATTTAAATTTTGACCCGATGATGGCACTAGCTAAAAAGTCAGCAGATCACCAAAGTTATTGCAATTCATCCTGTGGGGAAAATGATTATCTGAACCAAATTTCATGGAAATTGATCCACAAGCTGTCCACAGACATTTCACTTAAAACCACATCATTTTAATGTCATAATGGCCCTTGACGAAAAGTTAGGCTTGCTAAAGTCGTTGGGATTGATCCTCTGGGGACCGTGAAAATCTGCATTTAATTTCAAGGCAATCCAGGTAATTCAGTCTGGACCAAAGTGGCAGACTGACCAGTATTACCATCCATGTAGCCATGTACAGCACGGCTAAAATTTTGCTGATGCAAAATGAAGTTGAAATGCAAATGCAAATGAGCTTGGGGGGAAACACAGATAATGAATGTATATAATTGAAGTAAACTCAATTGTTGATTGACAGGGTATGGTTTCCCCATTGTTGCTAGTAATAATAAAACACAAAGGTCTGTATTATTCAAACATGGTTTTGATTGTAGCACATGGAGAGCACAAGCTAACTAATGTACAGTTCTCTGAATTAATTATTATGCGATTATGCCTCATATTTTCCTTTTTATCATTTTCCTTTCCTCACTTCACTTAGTCGTGGCTCTGGGGATTGCCATGGTCCATCACTTTGGTCCAGATTCAACAAGCATTGACTTGAATGCCAAGGACATTTGCAGAGACATTCATGTCCCTCAGAGGATAAATCCTAATGTCTGGTGACAGCCTGACTTTTCCTCTAACGCCACCATCAGGTCCACTTTTAATTTGTACAGTGATATGCCTGTGTTTGTGCTGTTGGAGCCTTTTGGAGGATTTTTCATGTAAATATCAGACAAATAATATTGCTTGCTGTGTGGTTAATTGACTAACAGAACATGAGGAAGTCTGTGCTCCTGTTTTTTGAGGTGAGTGAAATTCTAGTATTATTTTATTTATATGTTAGCGCTAATTAGCAGGTATTGGTGTCTGCACTCACCTTACCTGGCTTGTTATCTTAGGTTGTTTATCAGCTAACTAGCCAGCAAATTGATTAGCCTCGGGTTTGCCTTCAAGCAAGATGCCCATATGGCCAGCTGTGCTAACGATGCTAATGGGAGCAGTTATTAAACTGGCATGTACAGTAAACTCGGCTTCAGACACCCCCCACCTCAGGCACTGCCAAGATGGAGATGGCAGAGCAGCTCACTATAAGCTCCAAAAGCGCTTGTAGTATCTGAAGTTCTATATGTTTATGTGAATTTATGGGTTTGTTATGTTTAGCTAGGTGTCCCCTGGTCAAAAAGATTTAAGGACCTTTGCTAAGAGGTTTAGGTCAAAAGTTCCAGGTGCCATTGGGAGATGGATGATTTCCTCATCTTATGTGATGAAGCCCTTTTCCTGTTTTTATAGGAAATCATATGTTTACTTTAGGTTCATGAAAACAACCAACCTATATAAGTGGGGAGTTGGAGCTGTTATTCAGAGGAGATTCATATTGGCTTCGACTCCTCTCTCAGGCAATCTCGGGTGCTTGATTTGATGCTGGACTTCTTTGTAATAAACCTCTTTATATACAAGCAAGATGGTGTCAGCGGAGTTTTCTTCATCATCTTCACATCATCGCTATTTAAGAAACAACACGCTTTTCAGAAACCTATGGGCGTCACTGAGGCTACATCCATCTTTATAAAGCATCTACAGTATAGTATGTAACATAATATATAACTGCTAACATCTCATAATATACATACGTATACATAACCCCGCTGTGATGTGGCCCCTTCAATGGCAATTTACACATTGAAACATCCCAATGTCATTATGAAATCACTTTGGCAAATGGGGAGATTTTAACTGGAACGTGTTTAAATGCAACAATTTTTTCATTTAAAAAAAAAGTGGTTTTTAAACCATGTGAAAATAGTATGTGAGTTCTGGTAGGGGAGCAGGTATATATGTGTAATAAATGCAAATGCATGTATGTTACGCTGTGAAGTGAAGGTTTAAATAAGATGGATTGGCCCCGGGTGTTTGAAGCAAACACAAGGTTAAAGTTTATGTAGTCAAGTTAATATGTAGATGTGGCTGCCTGGAGTGAAAAGAGACACGTCTGACCTGCTGCTAAATACAGTAGATTGTCTCTGTGGAGCAGAGGACTTCAGGCCAAGCTATAAATCAGAAATTATTTGCAGTCTTCATGGTTATTTAAGTGCAGTAGTGGCCAGACGTATACAATGTACATTCAAGCTGCTCAGTTCGTATTTACTCAGGAAGATTAGGGGAAGATTCAAAAAGAGAATCCTAATCTGCTGCTTTGGAAAGGGAATATATTAAACTAAAATAAACTTTCAATAGGGGTAATTCACTTATGATCAAATTCATGAAAGCATATACAAGTATAACAAAATGAATGCAAAGTATGTATCATTTGGGAATATAGGTGGACATACTGTAGTTAGAAAAATATACAGTATATGATGTTACTATAACTTCTACATGTGCAAATTCTGGCCAAACAAATTTGTAGGTGATATACAGTGTAAATATTGTATTTCTATAGATAAACTGTTTAATTAAAAAAAACATGTACAAGACAATTCTTAGTTAAGTTAACTTTAACTTCCTTTGCATGATAATAATTTCTATTATTTATGTGCACTGCAAAAAATCTTTAGCTATAGTTATAGTTAGCTAGTTATTGTATTTCAGAGAGCAAATTGATGAGGGACCAGACAAACATCATGATGTCATGACAACAAAGAGTGATGGACAGAAAACATGATACAGACCATATTACGTTAGACAACAGCTGGAAGTAGAAGTACTGACAAAAATTACTGAATTTTCTGCCTCAAAGGAAATGATTTTGGACAAAGAAAGGCATCTGGCATTTAAAAATCCACAATAACGTGTCCTTAAAGCAATTATTTCTCAGAGAAACCACATATTGTTCTTCATTCACTTAATGATCCTCTTTGACTTTTCTCCACACCTCATTTGGTTCAGTACTCTGCTGGTGCCAGGGGCAAGGTCTGGTGGAGGCTGTTTGTCAGAGGGAACTGAAGGAGCTCAAATACGTCCTGAGAGGTTTGATATTTGTGTTTCCTCACTCACCGTAACTCAGCATCTGTGCGGCTTGCACCACTTGATTCAGTGCTTAATGACAAGCACAAGCAAGGTGATTTATCCAGTCATGCTGACTGGTGAATACACATGGATCCTCTAGACCAGACTCAAACTTTTTCACATCAAGGTGACACAAATTAGACCATGAAGCCCCACATGATAAGGTTTTATCTCAGGGTCCCCCGACTGATAAGATTTTTTATTACAGAAAGTGTTTGAAAGCCATGACCAAGATATTCATACACTCTGTCATTGTGTTACTTATGGATGGAATTGTAACGAAAAGAAATTATTCCCTTTTTTGCTAGGGACCCTTGGGGGTCCTTGAGGGGGTTCCCAGACCCCACTTCAGAACCACTGGTCTAGACTTTCCAAATGTTTGGATCCAAATGGATCAAATTCTGATAATAATAAGAATGATTTTGAGTGGTTTTGATACTCAGAAAAAATGATTCACTGCTTTAAATCCACTCCTTTTCCAATGATTGTGTATGGGTAATATGCTTTATGGGCCAGTTTTTGTCATTTGATCAATGGGGAAGTTACAATACGATGCACAGCCACTACACCAAAATCATTTTACAGTCCAGCCCTGTTCTTTGAGACTCTGAGCTACAAAGAGGCATTGGTAACTTTTAGAGCCAACCCTTTGAACTCAAGCGAAGATGTTAATGTCTTTGCAACTGTAAATGAAGCCTTATAAATGAAAAACACTATGCTGTAGATTGCAGTTTTAGTCGCCATTCCTCCTCCTCCTCATCTCCAAATAATGTTGGTTGCCGGTTGTAGGCAAAGTTGAGAGCAAAGCCGGGTCGAGTTACGATGACGCACAGTTTATCATTTATTCATATAATGCCATCCTCCCTCGCAGGCTCTGCCGGGGCAGGAATGAAAGGGTTTTGGTCTAGTAAGTCATTAATCATATTACTCATCACACGCAGATGGAAGATAGATGGTTGCTTTCACTTTCCCAACTGTCATCTTCAGGTATTCAGTCTGCCTTGCTCTCCCCCCCCCCCCCCCTCTCTCTCTCAATCTCATCAGTCTTCCTTGAGGGTTTTATCTCTCCTCTGAGCTGATTTAGAGCCACTGGAGTGTGTGCTATAATCATACCCTAATGACAGATAATCTCAAGAACACTAAATGACTTTAATCCTAGCCTAATGACAGATAATACCACTCCAACTGTGTGTGTGTGTGTGTGTGTGCTGATTTGCATTTTTGCCCTCATCCCTGGGTGTTTACATGACAGTGGCTCACTGGTTCCCCTGAGCCCCAGTCTGGCCTCAAGCAGCGAAGTTTCATACCTGAAGCTAGTTATTAGTAGTCTGCTTGTTGTCTGCCTGTAGAGAGAGAAAGAAAGGCGTCCTGCCCTCCCTCAAAGTCAGCTGCTTAGTTTGAAAAGGCGTCAGATGTTTTACAGGTGAAACAGACGGTTGTGAAAGTTGAGGAGAAATTTATTCATATTCAGACAGGGTCAGATTTTTTTTTTTGTCACCTGCCCTCCATTCATCCTGTGATTACACTACAAAAGAAGCAAGTGATTGTGATTTCTTTATCTCAATCCAGTGTCTCTGCTAATTCCATCGAATTAAAGCCAGCACTGGGGGGTTACTCATACATTTGATGCTGAAGGGAGTTATTGAGATGCTGGAGGCTGAATGACAAAATCAGGGGTGTTATTATTCCTCCATTGAAGGTTTGTGGATGCCTTTAGACAATGTTGGTTATTTAAGATGGGGGAACTCCAGGGGAATATTAGGGGTGCTTGATTAAATATCAGAGCTCATGAAGAATCCCTCATCTCTTCCAGGATTAATCTGGTAAAGAAAATGCTGAGGACGGTGCAAATCTAGCAGCCTGTTTCAGATCTGGATGAGCCCTGTCTCATGGGAATGTATCACTTTTCAATGAGCTAGTTGTTTGCACTGAGGGGAACATAAGCCTGGGAATATAAACTATTTGGTGTGAATATTTGGCGAAAACAGTCCCTTATGATTCATGAGAGGGCAGCATCAGCGTAAGCCGGCATGAGGAAAAAGGAAGATAGCTGAGGGTAAATCTCCCTCCATATTTCTTCTTTAGTGTCATTTATGGAAATGTGTGCAGGCAAAGTGGAGCCATGAATGGGACCTGATGAAGTCAAGGTTACAGACCCAATGTGGAGCCACCAGCCATGAATCTGGGGTTATTAACCCAGGAACAGGTAGTTAAGTGAGGAGCTGACAGGGGACTGCAGTCCATCCATTTGATATTAGGACCTGCTGGACACTGTATTTGTTCAAGGCCGTCCCCAGAAGAAGTCTGGCTCCCAAAAAAACTGAGGTAATTTATCAGTGGAGCTGTCGTCATCACAGATGACTTGACGCTTAGAATTCTTGATCTGTGGAGGTCATGATACTCAGTCACTCTCACGTTGAGGGTTGATGTTGAGGGGTACATGTTCCCCACCATTTTCCTCTGTGGTTGTTTTCCCACTTGAGTAGATTTAGCTCAGTGCTGAGTTCAGACTTGTTCGCAATTGTGAGCAATTTACCAGTTTCTCATTGCTGAAAAGCCGGAATAATTTATACAACTGTTAGAAATAAAGAAAGCGAAGGCATGGACAAAGTCAATGACTCCATAACTCAACACTATATACAATGTTTTTCAACCCTCCTGCCAAGGACATGTATTCTGAACTATTCTGCAAAACCTCAGACAATGTTGACAGCTACAGTTAAAAAAAAAGATTCTAGTTTTAGTTAAAGGTCCCATTTTTTACACTTCTCCTGTGTTTTATTTAAAGGGTTGATATCCATAAAAAGATATATTTGTGGTTTTAAGAACCAAAAAACATCTCAGTGTAGTTTTACATCTCCTCTCTCAGGCTTCTCTCTGGAGCTCTAGTAACAACACACTCTGAGCCTCTCTTCTGATTGGCTGACTCTTTACTGAGTAATCCAATTAAATAAAGCAGATTTCAGGTAAACACTCAGAGAAACCAAATCCTGCAAGGTTGAATGTTGGGTTTAGATGCTGGGCTTGGGGCGTGGCTGAGGGGCAATGACTGTTTCATTGTGACATCACAAAGTTCCAGAAATCCTGACAGCTGGTTTTAAGGCTCAGTTTCTGAATACAGGCTGTGTGCATTTCTCTGTGGACTGAGGCTTTGATCCTTTCACAGTGTTAACGTAGAACCTAGACCTGCTGTATAATCAAAAAAGACATGGAAATCCATTAATACAAATCTGAACTAATTAAACCAATTCAACTAGTCAATATGTGCCCCTCCTTGACCATGTAATTTCTGGTCCTACTCATTGATATGTTGACATGTATCAATAAATATTAAAATGAACGTGCTTAGAAAACAGTACAGTAGAACAGTGATTTTTTTTTCTTTTGACAATTTCATATATTTTGTTATTTATGAACTACAGGTGAATTCCAGTTAGACTCAGCAGCCACACACAAATTCATTCCTCTGCTGCGACATTTTGGCATTGCCTTTACCCTTACACTAAAAATGATGAAGTACAGGCTCTACATCAAGCCAGAGAGAGACAGGTGGTGTCACTGAGCTCTTGAGACACGGTCTGCTGTGGGAATTTTAATGTCACATTTTCATATGTCTTCCCCACATTAGAATAAGTGTCACCTTGAAAATCTGGAAAGCGGCCCCTTAATATCGTGCTTATGAAGTGTGCATAATTCAAAATTTTTGCAAGGCTAATTGGCTGATATCTGTCTCCAGCATGAGCGCATCTACATTACTTCATACCTCACAGTCCAGGCTCTAACGTGGCCTCGTTACACACCAAAATAGATGCTGATCGCTGCTTATTGCTGTCACTGCTGTGTATATTTTTTTTATGAAGTCAGTGCTGCGTGACCACAGCTCTGCTGCCTGCTGCTCTGATATTCTGCAATGACTGCTGATGAGAAGAAGCAGCGCTGGTCAGTTTCTATTAGAGAGGAGGACAGAGCTGAGTCAGTGGCCATTAAAGACGGAGGGGTAAGGCTGAATTTCAACACAACGTGACAGACCTAAATCCGAGCCAAGAACTTTGATGTCAAACAGAGGTGAAGAGGAGGGAGGCTGAGGGTGAGACAGGTGAGGATGAGGAGGGTTGAATGTGGATAAGAAAAGGAACAAAGGGGAGGAAGAGCAGTGAAGGGGTATGAGAGGATAAAGTCTGTCTGGTCATAGTATTCCCCCGTGTTTCTCACAACTGCAGTGATATTTTCTACTGCCTCTCCTATTTTATCCCTCACTGGTTTTTTGCTGTTTGTGTATACGGGCCACCATCTGCTTTATGGATGCACCGCCTCACACCTCGGTGATGATTTGACTTCATGAGAGGAAGCAGGAGGCAGATGAGGAGGAGGAGGATAACAGAGAGGACAGCAGGTATATGAGATGAGAGAGAAGGAAGAAGGATGAGGACAGGAAAAGGGAGACAAGTAGGGGAAAGCTGGAAAAGCATAAATGTGATGTTAGGGAGAGTTGACAAGTCAACGGAGGTGAAAAAAGGAACAGGGAGTATAAGAAAAGAAGGCGCTGGAGGGATGAGGAAATAGTTTTGCTCTGAGGATTTAGCTGCGGCCTCCTGTCCGTTTCCCTGCAGTGACATTCTCAACGGCCTCAACAATTTCACCCCCTGCTGGCTTTTGAGTGTGTGTGTGCATTTATGTGTGTGGTGCGTTCACATGTTCTGTTCTTAGGTTTGCAGAGACCTGCAAGTCGTGGGTTTTTGCAAGACTGCACTGGTATTAATATTAAAAAAAAAAAAGATTCTACTGATACTTCACATTTGAAGGAACAGCCTCCAAACCTCTGTGTTTCTGAGGTTGTCAGTTCTCAGTTATACCTGCTTGTGGACGCTTACACTCGGATACCATGGACGCATAGTTGTTTTGATTCCACTTGGAGGACATGTTCCATACATGAACAGTAGATTGTCATCTACATATTCTGCACACGTGCATTACGAATCAAATCAAAATGACGACATACATGCAAGAAGGATTACATCACATTTCATTGTCTTTGTCCTCATTTTAAGGTGAATTGTGGAGATGAGGATAGTGAAAGAGCACCTGACACAGCCTCTCTTCAAACCCAGTAGAGTTCCAGCACAGTTGGTACTGTTGTAGAAAACTGGTGGGTATGCAGCCCTCCAATGATGAAATTTACATCGCATGGATCCTAATGGACTCTTGCATATGTGCGAATGTGTAAAGTGTAACCTCATCACTTAAACAAAGACTGAATAAAAGTTTTAAAGACTACAGTAAAGTGTCATGATATAGGATATTTGTTCTTTCTCCTGAGTGCATAAATTGAAGGTGCTAATAGGCTTCTCCTTTTTCAAGTTGTAGTCAACTTCTTGTGCTAAAAAACTGTAAAAGTCAAGGTTACATTTGGTCTCTGCATTCATGCCACCTTCATGTGCATGTCATACTATTGGTCACCACCACCTACGAGTGCTTCAAGGCTGACATCTTGCATACAAAACTTTATAAATCCTGATATAACAGAAAGTTGTTTTTCTGTTGTTATCAAATGAAATCAGACAGGAAAACCATCTGGTGAGTGACGTGAGTGTCATAAATCTTGCATTAATTAAGTGTCTACAAACCTTCAGTTATGTGTAAGCAAACGACCATTCAAGGTTGTTAAATCTAACTTAACAGCAAATCTCATATTTATTGCCATCTGGCTTGGTGCAGTGAAGTGTACCTGAGGGTCTGTCAGAAATGTGCTCTGTAATCACATCCTGCAGGGATGCTACAGTACTGAATACACAGAGATGCCACAGATCTGACACAGAAACTGTTTTAAAGTTTCTCTTTAAATGTAGCTTGGTTAGATAATTGTCAGGCCAACT
Organism: Trachinotus anak; assembly: GCF_046630095.1. NCBI lineage: Eukaryota > Metazoa > Chordata > Actinopteri > Carangiformes > Carangidae > Trachinotus > Trachinotus anak. Next base: position 21,434,850 of record NW_027273863.1, on the reverse strand, counting down.
TGCAAGGTTGCAATAATGCTGCCTCCGGTAAGTTTCATCAAGACTTACTGTCATACTGTATATCTCTTAAATTCAGCCTGTAGTTCAAGAGTGAGTCATATCACTCTTCTACTCGTCTACTGATGTTTAGATTTTTCGATGACATTATGTCCCATTTCAGTACATTAGTTAATGGGACACGAGTGCAGTGATTAGAGAGGTCATCTTTAAAAGGGTTCAACCATAATGTGCAAACATGGTGCCAACCAATGGCGACACAGTACAAGCTCCTCCCTCCTTTCATGCACATTACATAACTGTCATTTTTTTCTACTTATTCTTATTTATATATGGTTTTAAGGGCAGATAAATTTCATTGAATGTACAACTGTACTTTTTAAATACACATGACAACAAAACTTGAACTTGAATCTGCCAACTACATTTTGTACCTGACACTAAACCCTCCTGTAGCAAAGGCAAGAAAAAGAGACGATGTTCCTGTAAGGATGTATACTGTGTCATGTATCATCATGAACGCAGTAATGAAGAACAATTACAACTCATATGTGAGCAGATGTTGCTCCTCCTCAGGGAGCAGTGTGTAGCAGCAGGAGGTTTCCATATCTTGACTGGTCATACCACAATGGTGTGATAAATTTGAACCCAGTGTACCAAGAAACAAAAAATCGAATTTCTGTGCAGTGCATTGTCAACTTGGAGATAAAATACTTCAAGCTCCTGCAAAAGATTAAATTTTAGGCAGGCAGAGGACAAATGTGTGTAATACTGGTCTGCTACCCCACACCCAGCATGTTTCAGAGGACACAGTGGTGTGTCTCTTTGGTGTGATGAAGATAGTTTATCAGGTTTATGTGTTATCTGGTGTAAAGGTTGTGATCTTCTCCTTTTTTTTTTTTATTCATGTGAGCTGAAAGGGCTTCAGCCTATCTTCAGCTTGGTCAGTGCAAGATTTTCAAATTGCAAAGTTTTTTAAAGATCAGTCTGTGCTGAGATGGATGTGACCAACAAGCTGTGACAGGAGATTCACCACCACATCCTGTCATATTTGACCAGTGCACTAATTGGGGTCTGTATGCTTTTTTTTTACCCCAGCTACCCCCCTCACTTCGACTACTCTTGGAAGGTTCAATAGTTCAGGCCAAAAGTTTTGTGTTAACACTCATCTGGACAACTTTTAGAAAGGATAGAAACTCTTCTCTTGGTTAGTGAAGGAAATCTAAGAAGCCTTTGTGTTTCCCGCCTCAGGAAAGCTGAGCTGTGAGTGAGCGAGAGGCAGCAGAAGATGGAGAACATCACATTAGCTGCAGAGAAGTTTTTTAAAGAGCACTTATCTTGTAAAGTCTCCTTGGGGAGGATGGCTGTAAAGTGAAACTAAGTAGATGCTGCAAATGCAGCTCCTGTTGTGGTTTAGAGAAGGTGTGAAGAGGCTGCACACACACACACACACACACACACACACACACACACACACACACACACACACACACAGACTTGTACTTCCATCTTTGTGAGGACACTCATTGACATAATGCATTCCCTAGCCCCTTACCCTAACCTTAACCATCACAACTGAATGCCTAACCCTAACCCTGACCCTGACCTTAACCTAAACCTAATTCTAACCATAACTCTAAAACCAAGTCTTAACCCTCAAAATGTGATTTGAAGGTGTCTCAAAAAGTGAGGACCGGCCAAAATGTCCTCACGTTCCCAAAATGTCCTCACTCTGTTAGTAAAATACTTTTTTTGGTCCTTACTATGTAGCAAGTACAAGTACACACACACATACGCGCACGCACACACACACACACACACACACACACACAAATCAGATAAAGCCAGAGCTCCACTCTCCACTATGTCCTGTGGAGCTTTTCTAAAACTCAGATGTTACTGCAGCATCAGTGTAAATGTAGAGGTTGTAATGTCTCTTCAGTGATGTTGACAATAATGTGATCACTTTTTTTCTGTAAAAAGTAGTGTAAGGTATTGAAATTTTACAAATCTCAGTAACGTTGAGTTACTTTGGTGGATTGATGGAGGTTTTCATATGAGTTTTGGTCTCGGTGTGCCAACTGGTGTGAGATACATTAGCTTGGTGAAGGGGCTAAAGATGTTGGGAGGCGGTTAGTCTCTGAAAAGAGGAGAAATATGCTTTTAACTAACGCCACAGTTGTCTTTAAGAAGTTGTAACCAGTCTGTTAGCTAGCCACCAGCAAGTCTACACTCAGAGATCACCTGGATTTGTTTAGTTGGAGTTGGAGGGTGTGTGGACCCAGTGGGCCTTGTGAGGTGCTCTGTTCAGTCACCACGGCTAACGTTAGGCTAGCTGTTGACGGTCAGGAAGTACATCTAAAGTGCGGCTTGGCTGCATGTTTAAACCATAGTTTCTTGTCTTTTATTACTACGTGTTAAAGCAGATATAATCAACCTTTTGTAATAACACAACCGAATGACAATGTGAAAGGGGTCACGTGTAGTGTAGAAAATGATCACCCGGAACAGCTCTCCTCGGCTTTACAGAGCTTTGAGTTTCAGCTCATTGTTCAGCTGCTCAGACACAACTTTACTGTTATGGTTCACTCTCACCACTTTCACAGTGTCATTTTCGGCCGCAGCAGGCAGCTGTTCTCAATGAAAACGCTCAGAAACCCACTGTGCAGTCCCTGCTCAGCTGCAAATGGCAGACAGACACTGTTAGCGACTAGCTGCTGAACATATGGAGCATTTAGCAGCTAAAGAGCCAGATATTTCCCTCAGGAGTTGGTCGACATCAAAACCAGAGTTCAGAGAGAATGAACATTGGACTTACATTCATCAGGTGGCCAGAAACGTGACCCAAAATGAATGCTAATGTTGCTCCATAACGGCTTGATGTGTAAACAGGTTAAAGTACAGAGTATGTGACATGTGATTGTGCAGGATCTGGAGTTGTTTAACTCCACTAAGTAATGCCAACAAGTAATGTAACTAATTACTTTTACTGTTGAGCAAGTAGTAAAGTACTGTAATTAAATATTAGTCATATGTAATGAGTATTTTATTATATTTTTCAAGTAACTGCTTTTTAGTAGTACAGGTGTATCGAAGCGTGTGGGCGTGGTCTTTATTGTCTTTTATGGGTTCGTTTGTGTCTCCACCCTCTGTGCTGTCGTTGTCATTGCTCTGCAGTGCCACTAGTGGTTTAAACTGTCATATCATGTGTTTTGCAAGGTTTTCTTTCTAAAATGTCACTTCAGAAAACTTAAAAAATAGACACCACTGGTAGTTTGTTTTAATTAGCTTTAAATGAGCTTTCTCTTTTGATAATTAGAAGTGGGACAAGGTTATTATACCACCATCAAACATTGGGTAGGAGGTTGAGGTATACACACTGATTTTGACAGTGGAAACCAGGGTTTGCATCCTGTCCACCAACAGTTACCACTGGTTGTTTTTAACCATGAGCACCATTTTTGTGTAACCTCAGCTGTAGAGGTGGCAGATAAGCACCAACCTCTGGGGCTGAAAAATTAAACCTCTTTGTTCATTTTTGGATTAGCCAGAGCCCGAGTTAGGCAAAGTCAAGCACTGTAAAGATGGCGACGGTGGAGCAGCCCACTCTGAGCTTTAAAGGTGCTCTGCAGAAACCTACGCCCATCTCTAATACAGTCTGTGGTGGCAGATCACAACAGTTCTTCTGTTACAGTAAAGCAAACAACACACATTGAGTAAGGGACTGTGCAGGAAAAGTAATGTGCTTGAATTATATAATACTGTAATATTATATTAATTATATAATTTGTGTCTGCATTATAACTCTCTCAGCTGAATTGTTGCTGGGTTTTTTTTTCCCATTTTATGAGTCCCCAGGGTCCCATTATATTTAATGCCTCTTTTTTGAAAGAAATTAATTTTACTAAGCTGCCTGGATGATTTGAATATTTTTGTGTATTTTGCTTGAATGACAGAAACAAATGACCTTTTTTTCTGTGGACATGTGTTGATATTTTCTACTTAGATGTAATATATTCAAATCATTTACTTAGTGCTGGTGGATTAGTAGATATTTTGATACATATCTCCTCCTGAAGCCATTAGTACGAGTGATGTAGCCTGCAGCATTCCTCCCGAATCTGCATAATTCTGCTAATATATTTCACAGTGAATGTTTCTGGGCAGTGTTTGAACTGAGCTGTGGGGAAAGTCTTGTTTCTCTGTGTTGATGTGAGTTAAACCTGGCAGTTTAAAGATGAAGAGATTTTTAAATGCTGCCGTGATGTGGCTCATCGTTGTTATGATCACTTCATTCGGTTGATGTCTGTCTCCCACTCAGCCACCAACATCACTGCTCAGTGAGATGAGCCCCGGTGAGAAGGATGATTGTTCTCTCTGTTCAAAGGCAGCAGTACATTGGTGTTATGCTGATTGGTGTTAGGATGTTAGGATGCTGTTTGTACAGACTGTCCACTGTACATGCATTAATGTGCATTTGGTGCGGAAAGGAGAAATGTTGGTTCATGACAAATAAATGATGGTGTGCTGGCATCATGAGTGACTGGACCAATCCAGACCGGGTCAGTTAGTGTTAAGATGTGTTATGTTCAAATGTTTAAAGCTCTTTTAAACACTCTTGTTTAGCTTGAACAGCCCTCTGGACAAATTCAAATTAAGGCAGTTGAACCCAGATGCACACCCCTGTCCCATTTCAGAGCCAGACTTGTTTGAAGTGCAAGTTTAGCAAGACACAGCAGATGTATTCAAGTGGCATTGCCTTGTAGTTTTGGATGAAGTACCACCAGGCAAATTCATAGATTTTCAACTCCTTTTTTGGAGGGGGGTCTACAAGACAGAATTACTCCGTTTTATCTGGAAAAAAGCAAATAACCACTGTTGCATATGCATTTATATGGAAATATGAAACAGGTGGAAACAGCTATGGTGCTGATCAAAAAGCTCTGCTTCCCAACGCTTTTAAAGTTCACTTTTAACACATTATATTAGAGCCTTCCTGTTCTGTTACATTCTGCCTCTACAGTGTAGAACTTTGCACATAAGAGTGAAAATTAGACTGTGTAAAATGTGAGTGTGAAAGCCATTTTACATGCACCTGTTGTATTTTGCCAGCTTCAGTGAACTCAGTCACTGAGGCTGGCAAAATGCACAGATTTACTCATCTCCAACAATAATTAGAATTTGCAAAGAGCAGTGTACAAAACATTCAGCCAGTGGCTTGCCAATTTTAGTGGGTGCTTAAAATGAAAAAGTAGGTGGCAAGTACCTTGATGGCAAACCAAAAATAAACATGTCTATTATCTGGTTTGTGTGCTCTCTGCAAAACAGTGTCTCTGTTTGACAAAGATTGTTTGCAAGGGAAGATACTCCACTCCAACCCCAACAGAGACAGATGTTTTTCAGAACCGCTGTGCCCAGCCAAACTTTAATCATGTCAAAGGTTTAAGGTTATAGATTTAATATTTCTGTTATTTCAATGTGTTAATTACATATTTAAAAACATTTAGGTACATACTTTACTTAGGTTAAAGGCTGGGGGCGATGTTTTGCTTATTGTACACGAGGTTAAGTCTTTGAAAATGAAATGTTGAATCCTGTTTTCATTTCCATTTTCAGATTGTTAGAAAATTGCATCTTCATTTCAATTGAGTCTTGAATAATGCTTGGATATCAATAAATAAATTAGATTACATTGTTTATATTGGATTTAAATTTTCAAATTTGAATTAACGTTCGAATATTGTCCACTGCACAGTGGGGCAGTACTTCGAAATTAAATGTTAATATGGTTGTGGAATGTGAAAATGTGAATGCAAATGTGAAATGTGAAAATAAAAATACAAATGGAATTATTGCATTTTTATTTTAATAATTACTCAAATAATTCTACTCTGGAATTACATTTTCATTTTTAAGTTTACATTATCATTTTAATATAGTCCCCTACAGGCTTCCATATCAGAGATTAACTTAATGCTAAAAATCAACATTAATAAGTAGTAGTAAGTTAGTAACTCTAACCCAACATGGGGAAATGTTGCTTTAAAACTGGTCTATTTTCCATAACTGGCAAAAATTGGGGTAAAAAATGGTTAAATAGTGCTTTATGTGAGACCAGGAAAATATTTGGTTTGGCGAGTGACTACAAAGTCTATCATCCAGTGTGTTGTCCTTTGTATTAGTTTAGCCCTATAACCCTTACCTGGGGTATGTTTTATGTTCACATTGTAACATCTTACAATATGTTAAATCCCTCCGCTTGTTTCAATTTATATCCAGAATTAGCTGCAGTAAATGACTGAATGAGGTATTTGAAGTTGCCCTGTGGCTGTACTGTGGCTGGTAGGTGCCATATGCTGGTCTGCTTCCTGATTGGATCCTCTCATCCTTTGCTATTAATTACATGTCCAAACAGTGCTAACTAAACCAGGAGGGGAGAGCTCCTGCCATGTCCTTACCTTCAGGGTATTAGTTAGCACAGTGCAGTGCTCTGCATTTCAATTAATCAATTAACTAGTCGGGCCACAGGCAGATTTAGAACAGAAACTGGCTCCTGTTGAATAATTCAGCAGTTTTAATCAGCTTGTTGTATCTGTCACGGTCAGAATATAAATCCAACATAGTGTAGATATAAAAACTCAAAGAGAACAGCTGTTATTTTTGGTTTAGTGTATCTTCAAAGCTGATGTCACAGATTCTTCAACAATGTCATTTTCCATGGATTAGCTCTGTCTTTCATTTAGTTAGATAAACTACTCACTGTGAATATGTTGAAAAATGACAGTTTGACATGATTAAAGTTAGACTTGGAAAATTTTTACTTTGTATTTGATTTTGTGGCAAATTGTAACAAAACTGAAAACTTTTAAGGCCCCTTTACACAAGCAATAACTCTGCAATGGTTTTCATTGAAATCAATTTGTTCCAGTGGATTTGCCACAATCAGAGGATTAGGTCACAGTGGGGAACTACATTTTTGACATAAATTGGTGCCGTTGATCAACAGCAAACTGTCATGAAAGTGTAAATGTTTTAGGGAAGCTGGAGAGTCCAACGTGGAGCTTCCCTGCAACCTCCACTTTTCAATTTTAATACATTTTGTATCTGTGTGTCTGCAAGGGTCCGTGTGGACCCCGTATCCAGACCTTGGAGTCCTACCTTGAAGAGAGGTTGTGTGAAGAGATCAGTGTTGCCCACATTTAGTATTTTTCTCCTAAACCATACAAAAACAACCAAATGCTGTTTTTTTTTTTTTTTTTTTGCCATCCTGATTTTCTCATGTTCCACATCTTGATTTTTATAGAGGGACACAAACAATGTTGTGGTGCATTACAACCACCAACTCGGATGGGGTGTGGATTGGGAAACGCCTCAGACCCGAAATGTAGGATCACCAGAACTGTGTGCATGTTCGCAACACCAGAGAAAAGTCTGTATAAATTTTATATTTTAAATTCGTAATATCATATAGGGCTGAAACAATTAGTTGATCAATGGATCAGTCGATCAACAGCAATCACCTAAGTCATTTTCTCAGGAAAAAATGCTAAATGTTGACTGAGAGAATTTTCTACCTTTCCTCTGTTATATCATTGCGTACTGAATATCTGTGGGTTATGACTATAGATTGGACAAAAGTTATTTGAAGACATCAACCTGGCCTCTGTTTCATTTTTTGCTGTTTTCCAACATTTTACAGACAAAATTATTCATAGTAAAAACCAATCAACAGATGAATTGGTAATGGAAATATTCATCAGTTGCAGCCACATTAAATATGGGGTAAAAATTGAATGTTTTCCTGCAGCTTGAACTCAAAAGTGTAAATCAGCTTGTTAAGACGCCCCCATTGTGCTACAACAAACTGCAAACACACAAACACACAAACACACAAACGCTATTTTCATATTTCTGACACTTTCAGTAGTAGAGTAATCTCTTTGGGTCAAACTGGAGGTAGAAGTTGTGCAGATTAGTAAAATGAACATTGACAGTTTTTGCATGAGGATGATTGTTAGTGCTCAGGAGAAAAAACCACCATCGCTGGAGCCTCATTATCCCGCTCACTGCGATGTGCTCTGAATGGGTAAATAAGTCGGCCCGGCTCACACTGAGAAGCACTGAACTCTGGGTCTGTGGGGCTTATAGAGCTCTGAAGTGCAGGACCTCCTGTTCTCCGCTGTTTGTTGAGGTGATGGATGGAGCTCATCAGTATTCAGGGTCTCCAGTGTGGACACTTTGTTTTTCAGCAAAACAGTAAAGCAGTGGACAATGCAGGTGAATGAGCTGTGGCCTCCCTCCCTGTCTCTCCTGTGCCAAGTATTAGTCTACCTATCATGTCAGCAGTGATTAATCGTGCTCGACACTGCCAAGGCCTCAACACTCCTGAGATTTAAAAAAAAAAAAAAAAAAAAAAAAAATCTTTTGAGACTTTTCAGTGCTGTCAGATTCACAGTTTATTCACCTCAAATGATAAAACTGACACCGTGTGGATGGACGGATGGGCTGCATGAGAGAGGTCTGACTCTTTACTCCCCCTAAATCCTCCTCAGGTACCAGAAACGATTAAACATTCATTTGATGGGAGGATATTTCATTGAGATGAAAAGCCATATCCCATTACTCAGATGTCAGCATAATGGCTCCCTGCTCTTGTCGAAGGAGATGTGCATCACACTGGGAATTCCCCTCTTATTTTTTCACCTGGAAGGAAAGAGCTGAGGCTTTTGGGGCCGTGTTATTTCTGAGTGCAGATTCAAAGCAGCAGAGTCACTCTCTATATTGTATTAAAATCATCTTTTCTCACATATTCTCCTCCATCTTTTTTCAGCTCTGAAATGCTCACACCATTACCCACTCACACTATTCTCCACAATAATGTCAGATAAATGTTTTTTTCTTATCTGCTGTAAGTGTTATTTGTTCGTGACACAAAGTGATGCTACTGATTCAGAAATGTCAACTGTTTCTTCTTTAAACCAAGATGCTTAAATTTAAATGTCATGAGAAAACTGTTATTTTGTGGATTCACCTTCAGTCAGACATTGATGCTGACAGAAAGAGAAAGGAGGTGCGTTTGTTTCTGAGCAGTTTGTAAAGGAAGGTGCAGTAGTTTAATATTCAGGAAGGCTCTCTCATCCAGGGTCAGTGTTGAGGTTCAGCAGCTGCAGAGTCCAACAGGTATTCAACATTTAGCTCCATTTTCCTCTGAGCTGTCTGTGTTTGTGCTCCGCTGGTCACACTGACGGCAGCGTCCTCTCTTAAATGCCAAACCTCCGCTGAGCAAAACCGGCCCGGTGTTTTTAATCTGCGGGTTCTTTCCCTCTCTTTCTGAGTCGAGTGTTACCTCAGCGAGGTTGCGCTCTCACCACACATTATCTCCTCAGGGATTACAGCACTCAGCACTGGAGAGCCATGCCTCTCATTTCACCTCTTCAGACGACTGTAATTCACCTGCTTTTCACGCTGAGGGCTCCCCCACCATCCACAGTAACAAGTGTCTCTCAGGCCACAGCCTGCAATGATAAAGATGATCGAATTACTTAATTATTGAGGACTGACTGTTTGACTGTACATCTGAGTACTGAGTCATAACTGCTGTAACAAACTGCTCTAAATAGAGTTTAAACTTAATACCAGGTAATTTCATCATCAAAGAGAAACTACCCTATTTATAGACATTTAATTTAATATTTACAGACCTGTAATGACCATACAGATTATACTCTCGCTGATTGTGACCAAAGGATGATGTCCTGAAATGTGATTGAGTCACAGTCCACTTGCTTCCCCAACCTTAACCCACACTGTCCTTTAAGCCAAACCATGATTTCTCTAACCCTATCCAAGGTGCTTTTTTGTGGACAAACCATAGTCTGTCAGATCAGAGAAAAGCTTTATTTTTTTTATTCGAGATTTGTAAAGGCTCCTTGTCTGCAGAAGGGACATCAGCCGGGGTTTTTCAGTCTCATGTGTATGCGACATAATGGATGAGCTTCTGTTTTAGAGCAGTACAACATGTCTACAAAAACTGTAAAACAGCTCGTGTTTCACATGCACTTTTTGCAGATTTCTATTTTTCAAGTCTTTTTTTTCCCATTTTATGTGTTGGACACGCAGCACTGTGCCTGAACACGTTCTCTGTAGACACTGATGCAGGACTGGAGCAGCTGATGTGCTGCTTTCACCTTTCTTGCTTATCTGTTGCATTGGAGGAATGTAAAAAGAACAAAAATCTGATTGGACCCTGTAAGCCCACAGCTGGGCACCACTGTTATATTGATTGTAGGTTGTGACGTCAACCTAATTTTCGTTTCAAACCAAAATTTAACATCTGTCCGACATTAGAGCTGATTGTCCATCGTCTTTCTTTACCTTGTATTGACCTCCTACTTCCTATGTTTCAAAAGTTGCGAACCAATAAAGTGTTAAGGGAAATTTAGACTCCATTATGTAGTTTTTGTAGCTATAATCAGTTATAATTTAGTTCAACAAGTGTCTGATTTGTTTATCCTAATGAGGTATCGCAACATATTCTTTTTGCTTTTAATGCCACAGAATTAAATAGTTTAGTTCTGCTGTGAAATCTGTGTCATTCACTTGTGTAAATGGAGTGTTATTGCTCTTTAAAAAGTGAAATCATCAGGCTGTGGAGGAAACTGAGAGGCAGATGAAGACCTTGAGTTGTTGAGGTGAAGTGCTCTAATGTTGACAGAGTGAACGAAGCTGAAGCCTTGTTGTTAGAGCTGTGGGCCGGGATCGGACCGCAGTGTGAATCACAGTAATAGGCTCTTGTCTCAGCGGTGAAGAACAACATCCATTAACAGAGAGGCTGCAGATGGAGGCAGCGTTAGTTTGGCTTTAGCTTACAGTGTGGAGCTCGAGAGGAAAAACTATGAATATTTATTGAGCTGATGTTCATGAATCTGTGTATTTCTGTGTGAGATATAATTACACTGTTCACACCTCAGAACATCTCATAAAACAAACATTCATTTCTACTGTGACTTTTACTGTTTAGTGTATTTTATCAGTCCAATGTAAATTTAACAAACAAATGAAATACCTGCAGCAAGAGCAAAGAGTCGCATTCTAGCAATAATTTATGCCATATGGACATATTTATGGTTTCTTGGTGGAGGCGCCAATTAAAACAAGGTATATTACTGTTAATATTGCAGTGTGTGTAATATGTAATGGGTTTTTTGCAGTCAATCATCCATAAATCATTAAAGTGTGTTAACATGCAGGTTTCCTCTGACAACACTGATCCCTCTCCGTCAGTATCCAGCCTGCAATGAGCCAGTCAGGACGCCATTCATCTCCACTACATGACATATTTATCCATCTAGGCAGAATTACATAATTAATTCATCATTAATTCATATATTATTACACTGTTCATTCATCTAATATGGTGCCATTACAGCTGAAAGACCTGTTTCCACCTGGGGAACAATAAGCTTCCTTGTCAAAGATTAGACTCCGCTCTGCCACTCATGTCAGAGACTTGATCGGAGTGATGGTGAAACTGTTGTCACATGAAATTTTCATTTTGGTGCTTTCTTTCTATTTGTTATATGATGATTTTAAAAATCCTTTCAGAACGCCACTGGGTAAACTCTAAAATGTACAGAGCTCAAGTTAAAAGCAGTGCTGTGTTTCTTTGCTTCTGAAAGGCTTGGATAATTTGGAGATACATCCCACAGCATCAGTGAGCTCCCATCCTGCTGTTTTTACCAATGCAACAGTTTTTGACTCAGAGTAAGAGATGGAGAATAATCCATCTCCCGCTGTGTCTGATATGGTGATATCCTCAGTGTGCTTTTTACTGTTGATCTCTGCTCTGAACCAGCCAGCTCTGGCTGTCGCCTGTGTGGAAGCATTATGTTTCAGATTGTCTGTATGTCTTTGTGACCTCACAAAACAAGCTTTTGGCCTTACTTCACAAATGGATATTCTATGATAAAATTCAACATAAATGTCATTAGCTGTGTCCCAATTCAATCCAGTTCCTAGATGCGGCCTATGAAGGTTTGGCCCTTTGCAGCTGTTGTGAACCGTGAGGGCTAAACTGAATAAGACAGTCTGGTCTGTGGAGGATTCTTACTTTCACCAGCTGTGCCGGCCCTTAATGTTGCTTTGCACGGCTTTCTTCGCCAAGCAACTTTGACAACAGGGAACTTTTTTTTCACAGAAAAAGTGTTAGTTTAGTTTGCTTTTCTTACTGGCATGCAATGAAACTTGGCATAGGTTGAGCTACAATGGATCCACTCATTGGATCCTTTGTTGCCTGGGAAAAGGCTGCATTTCTCAGCCACACTCGAAGGAGCCTTTGAAATGGGACAGCCTACTCCAACCACTGTGATGCAATCAGTCTTCAAATGCAGCCTCCGAAGGTTGTAGCCCCTAAATTTGGACACAGTTATTTTGTATGCACATGGTCGTAGGTCGACTTCAATGTGACATTATAATGTTCTGCAAAAACTTCTGGCTGTTATTCAATGCTGTGACTCAGGAAAGGGAGATATCCTGCAACTTGGCTGCTTGGCGGAGGCAAACAGCCAAAAGGCGGTAATTCTGGACGCTTCTATCCAACTGCTTTTATGATTTTGGACAAAAATGTTTTGTCATGTGAGGAGGAGATGCCCCTGTATCAACCTGCTGTTGGGAACTTCTTACTGCTCACTGTGGAACTGAAATGTGAAGTCTAAAGTCTGTTTTCACTTAGCTGACATTAAACCAGCAGCTCAATGATTCAACTCCACTTCTCCTTATCCACTCAATGGTGTTTATCAAGGATAAAAAAATAAAAATAAAAAATAAAAAAATAAAAAAAAAGTGATGCTTCTACTAAATAATTTCTGGTATGCTGCGTCTCTCAACCTTTAAGTGCTGCATCACTCACTTTAAGTGTTGCAGTTTTTCTGTTCAACTCAGCTTTTAAGTTTTGTTGCTTTCACCGCCTCAGACTTTTTCTCAATACAGAGATTCTCTGATCTTACCCTCATCTAAATATTTAGTTTCATCTATAAAATGTGGAAAACTGGAAAACGGAAAGGGCTGGAATATGAATTATTGATAGTCCATAGTAAATAATGAATGTTAACATGTAAGAAACCATGGGAATATATAGTATTTCTGAGAGCTGGAGAAAGTGACCAAAACATGTTACTGTTGATGAAAACCTCGTATTTCCATAATCTAAACTTTACTGGAACTTATATGGAGCAGAGACACCATACACAAATGCTTCAGTTCCCCACATAGTTTTGAAATATTGATGGTTTGTCAGGTGTAGTGAGGACAGGTTTTTCAATCTTGTAAACTTTTTGGTTACAAAAACAACTTTTTCAGTCTTTTCCTGTCACTTTAGTAAAATTAAATTGCCAAAAATTTGATTTTCAAACAGATTAGTTCTTAATCAAGTTTTTATCCCTAACCATATATGTTTTGTTTCTGCTTTGTGATTGGTTGACAGAGGTTTGCGACAGCCCGTTGGTGTCCACTCTGCCACCTTCATCCTTCAGAAGCTCCTCCCAGCTGTCCCCCAGCCACGCGCCGGGCTTCGCCAAACTCAACAGGAGAGAAGGTGAGGAGCTGCTGACACTGACTGGATGAATTATAGACTCTGTAATGTGGTGTTCAATGAGTCGGACCTTTGCACTGGATCTGACGAGAATGTACAGCTGAAGAAAGAGAGAGCGAGGGAGAGAGACAGACAGACAGACAGACAGACAGATGACAGAATTAAGTATAAACAGGTTGAGCAGTGTGTATTGCAGTTATATTATAGTAACCTAGCAACTTGTCAGTTTTGAAATGAAATCTAGTCTTATGTTTTAGCTAATTTTTTATCATACACATTTTATATTTACCTCCAGCGACAGCCAGGGCCGGAGGCATTGTGTTTTTGGGTTGTCCATCCAATTCTCCTGAACACCACGAGTGAACTTCTTCAAATTTGACACAAACATTCATTTGGACTCAAGAATGAACTGATTAAAATTTGGTGGTCAAAAGGTCAAAGTCACGGTGACCTCACAAAAGGTTTTTGGCCATTCCTCACAAATTTATATGCTAATTATGAACACAAATCTCCAATGGGATAAAATGATGAAGTGATGACATTTTATAACCAAATGGTCAAAGCTCAACTTCACTCTGTCATCATGTTTTCTGTAAAAACACAGATTGCGACCACATTTGCTGCTACTTGGCTAGATGGCAGAGGCAAACAATCATGAGGTGGTAATTCTAGTGTTTGTGTGCAACAGTCTTTATCCTGGGGACCTCGAGCTGGCAGGGACTGTTGCTATTGTTTTAGAAAGTCATGCAAGCAGCTAAATGTTGATTAATGGAGATGTCAAATACATCTTTATGTGATGATTTTTATACAGCTCAGTGCAGGACAGACTTTATTAAGCTCAGAGCACAAAGCACAATGAATAGAAGTTTTTAGTGGAGTCACAAAAGGTGTACAAGTAACTCACAGGTGACTAATTTAGAGGGAGACAGAGGATCAGAATAATTTCTGAGAAACAAGACAATCTAAAAGAGAACCAGCAATCATTGTTTTGTCCCATCTTTACTCTCTATAGGTGCTGTTTGTATTGAGGGTTTATGCCAGATGGATAAATGTGAAAGGTGTTTGTTCATCCAGCATGAAAACCCAGCAGAGAGTCCTGTGCTGGATGCTGATGTGAGGCTTTATCCTGACATCAAAGCCCAGAATCAGCTGGGAGGGCGAGACGGGTCTAATCTGGATCTGAATGATTTTCATCACATGGGAAACTGAAGGAAGCTGAACCTGCTCATCTGATCAATTAATGCTGCCTAAAATTCAATAGTGTCATTATCACCGTGACACAGCTTTACCCGACTTAACCATTGCTTTGCTAGTATAACATTCAAACAGATGTTGGTAAACTGGATTTAGATGCTTCAGACTGCCTGTGTTCAGATTTACTTCCATTCAATAATAACTATTACGTACAATTATGTCAAGATGAGAAAATGCAGAATGCTATAGCATTTTTCAAATCCAGCTCCAGCTGTTGACAGATTAGGAGAGATGCTTGTGTCACATTTCTTCACCGACTGTATTAACTGTGAAAAGCCCACATGATCCCAGCTGTCTGCTGAGGAAATCAATAAATAAATGAATGTCTCCATCTCATTTCCATCTCCTGCTGATGCAGCTAACACTCTGCCTCCTCCAGTTGGTCTCAGAGGAGCAGCTTCACTTTCACTTCATTTACTCACTAAATGAACAGATTAGCAGAGCTCTGAAATATCACCTACAAGATGAATGCAGGTATTTTGTGCGATGGCTTTAGCCTCCTTGTCGCTTCATCATAACAATGGACAGTAATCAAAATTTAGTTTGTCGTAGAGGTTTATCTACAAGCAGGTGATGAATCATCTGGCAACTGATTTTATTTTATTCATTTTATTTTTTGCTTTTTTCTCTGTATCTCCACACACACACACACACACACACACACACACACCTTATGTACTGTATAATATTATGTGTAGACTTCTAATTATACTATAATTTTACTAAACTTTATCATTATCTGCAGCACCAAAGTATATTTACACAGCTGCTGCAGAAACATATTGAAAAACTTATGATATTGTGTTGTCATATCATATATTACATTTACAGTACAGTAACATATTTACTGTTAAAGGCAGGAAGTCTTATCTGTCTCATATGGAGTGGTGGAAACTGGCAGTAATATATTAGTCTAATGTTCACATTGTGAGTATATATATACACACTATATATATATATATATATATATATATATATATATATATATATATATATATATATATATATAAAAATAAATAAATAAATAAACCCTCGTTGATATGTTTAGCCGTGATCTTATTTCTTAACAGCAATGTAGATAACCACCGTTTTAGTCTGTATATTTACAATAAGCTTGTCACAAAACGAATCTTCAGAAGCAGTAACTTCATTAAAAATGTTGACTCAGAACAAAAAGATTCAATCTTTGTGCTCGACTTGGCACAGAAAGAAACTGTCCTACTCCACAGACTAACTCCAACATAGAGCCGTTGGCTGTGACATAACTAGAGGAGCATTTTGACATTTTTACTATTAAGTCACTAAATACACTTTAGCAGTTCTTAATATGGCTCTTACACCCCATGCTTCTTATGATTGTAACCATGGCGACAGAGGTCCTGTACACCTGCTGCCATAGGGACACTATTTCAGGAGACGTGCCTATGGGTTGTATCAGAGAGTAGGGACAAACCACATATGAGGGTGTTTACATTGGAGGACTGGTTTCCAGCTGGTGGTCGGGGTGGATGGTGGGCGCACAAAGGGCAGGACTGTCTCACCAAACCTCAGGGTTCTTTGGTTAAGGCTGAAGATAAGATCATGGTTTTGGTTAAATGTTAATAAACATGTTGTGTCTCATGTTAAGCATAACCATAAAAAAACGATAATAATGCTGTAGGCTATTCACTGTGAGCAGATATTGTTATGTCGAAAGAAAAAAAAAAAAAATAATGTCAGCAAACATCTCATGTTCAGTCTCAATATTTTCGTGACTTGCCAATCAAGGTAATTAACAACATCTCAAAACATAAACAGGAAACATAATGATTTATAATTACTGTATCTTTCCTTTGAAACACATTTGCTGTTGCAGATTAGTTTTACATAGACTTGATTTCTAGCAGACAGAGTTGAATATGTAAAACACACACACACACACACACACACACAGTAACAGGAGGAGAATGGTCAACACCACACCCACAGCCATGTATGTAGCTGTTGTACTAAATAAAAATCATTGTGTTTAAGATTCATTTTCTCTAAATAATGTGTCACCAGAAACATCTTCTAACCAAAGCAGCCTTTGTGTCAGCTTATGCAGCCGGTTGATAGAGTCTGTGCCAGTTCGCAGGACATTGTTGAGACCCATGGTGTGTCTAACAGATTATGACATGCTGAACGGATAAAGCCTTCAGCTGAAACGTCCACAGATTTCCCTCTTTGAGGTTAATTTCTTGCCACATTGTTTTATCGCACACAGCTCAGCTCAGCTCAGCTCAGCTCAGCAGTGATAAATGTGTTTATGTCTGAGGTAAAGCATGTGTGGAGATATACACATATTCTTTTTTCATGCATAGCAGTTTCTTGTGAAAAGGTGGCACGCTCAATAATTTTGTTCATCCGCATCATTTTTACATCTAGGCCCAGAAATGCTGGGCTCTGGCAGGCAGTAGATTGGAGATTAATGTCTCTTTCACCAAGGACCTGCAGGATGAATGACTCACTGCTTTGGATTCCTCACCTCTCTGTTTTGATCCTCAGTCTCTACTTCATTTTGATTTCCCTATTTCCACTTTTTATATTTCACTCTTAGTCGTAGTCGTTAGTTTCTCTTTCCTCCTCATCAGTGGGAACTAATTTAGTCAGCTCAGTCTCCTTGCCAAATGTTAATAGCAGTCTGCATGTTTAAATGTTTCCTTTTCTCAGGCCATACTGACAGTGATCAGTGATGTCTGTGCAATTATGTCCGAATAGACTTAAGAATTATTGTGGCCCAGTAATCACTTTCTAAATGAATTAGATTTAAAAGTGGAATTAAACTTTAATTGGATCCTGTTCTGGTTGTGTGTATGGATTGCTGACTAATCACATATTGATTTACATTTGTGTGTTCATTGCGCGCTCTATTGAGTTGACAAAGTTCCAATATTACACTTAAAACTGGAGTGGAAATGTGTTGCACTTTGCCTGCAGTGGACGTCCGACGTTTCCCAGCCTGTTGCAGCACGGACCCCATTAGGTTCCCCGTCCATCTGACATGTTATCGGGCTGCTGAAATTACCATCCAACTTGCTGTTATTCACATTCAAATTACGAGCTCTCGCTTCTCTCTCTCTCTCTCTCTCTCTCTCTCTCTCTCTCTCTCTCTCTCTCTCTCTCTCTCTCTCTCTCTCTCTCTCTCTCTCTCTCTCTCTCTCTCTCTCTCTCTCTCTCTCTCTCTCTCTCTCTCTCTCTGTGTAACAATGTCCGTTCACTTTTCCACCTGTCTCTCACTGTAACAGCTCACCTCTATCGCTGCCCGCCCGGCCTTTTCCTTCCCACTTGACTCTTCATTTTACTCATGTCTCTCCCTTTGTATGTTCCCGTCTGTCCTCTGTACCTGTCAGGTGGAATATCGGTGCATTATTAATGATTCAGCTGCCCTTTCTTTACTTATCCATCCATCGGCTCCTTATAGTGACCATAGTCAGGCTTGGTCTCCCTTCAGCAGTAAAGCAGAAGGACAGCTGTGCAGCCTGACTGGCTCTCCTCTTTACCTGTTACATACACTACTGCTCTAATAACAAGACGGAGACAAATTGAATTAGTGTCAGGTGTCAGAGCCCTTACAGCTGAAGTGGATTACTGAAGTATGAGGGATGAAGTGAGAGGTTAAACCCACCTCAAGTTAGTTTATACTATAGAATTTTCCTTTCATTAGTACAAGATTAAATGAAACTATATCCTTCTGTGTATCATATTATATATTATCATACAAACAATATTTAATGATGGGACCTTTACGGAAAAACAGGCATAAATTAGTTGCATTTAAATAGATTATCTGCATTTTACTGGTCCATAACTTCTCAATAATTTTCTTGTAATTTACTTTTTTTTTTAAAATTTAGTATGAATTCTAATGAAAACAGAGAGAGCTAAATTAGTAGCCTACAATTAATGAATTCCAATGAATTTATAATGTTTTTTTATAACGTAATCTAGAGGAATCTCTTGGTCATTGCACTGTTGGTCAGCTGAACTGGATTTCCCCAGTGTCAGCCTGACAGAAAAGCAGTGATTGTACCTCAGCGTCATGAAGCCTGACGCGCGGGAACTGATTTGTTGTTCAGTGTTTGATTTCACTCATCATTAGCATCACTGCAGCACTCCTTCTGTTGTTATATTACTTAACCTAAAGGAATTTATTAACAGCCTCTTACTTACTTTCTCACAAATTTCAGTAATGGAATTAACTTAGCTGCATCAACAAATGTCTTGTGTCACTGAAAATAAGATTATTGAGCCTTTCAGCAACAACAGGTGAAAGTTGAAGGGGAAAACACAAGTCACAAAGTCTTGTGCTCTCCACAGTTACCATAGCCCAGTTTGTATTTACATTTCTGAGGCGGTGCGCGGTACTGGCAGCAGGGAAGAGGAACCACATACATCCACTCGCAGACACCCACTGACAGAATTAAATTGACTTAACTTGAATTTGTGGGCGATAAACAGGCTTATGGATGGCATGAAGACAGTCTGGACATTCACGCAAAGCCAGAGAAGGGACAGGGAAAATGTTGCAGTGGGCAACAGGCAGGTTTGTAAAACAGAAAACAAGCAGACAAAAAATACATAAGAATGGCTGAACATGGAAAAATGGCAGTATGGCAACACTGACTGTCTGGTAGACTGGAGAAAATGCTGGGGGTTTATACTGAGGTGAATGAGTGAACAAGCCACAGGTGTGGTTCAGCGAGGGAATGAGGGACAGGTGTGCACAGTGGGTGTGGCCATGAGGTGACTGGCAAAGTGAGGAAGACTGAGGGCATCTGGTGGACAGGTGGGAATAACAGGATTTAGAGTCCTAACAGATGACGAATGGGGAAGAAAGGAGGTTTGCAGGACTGAGGGCGACTCCTCACTTCCTGCACTCACGTCTCTTCTTCGTGTCTTTGCTCCTCCCAACGAGGATGACAGAGAGAGAGGCAAGGACAGAGGACGTATATTTACCAACTTCGAAGGGATGGCAACTGTCAAATGTGGACAAATAAGTCACTTTAACAAAGGAAACATCTGGTGCCTGTTGACTTCTGCTCCAATATTGTAGCCGTATATTTTTTTCTGAATGAGCCAAGATAAACTTGGACTGAAAAATAAGAAGAGAAGAAGAAAAGAAAAGCCTCTTGGCTTATGAGGGAAATAATAAACAAAGCTGCATGATTCAGATTCCACCCACAGATATTTTTCATTTTATGAATAAACATGAATAACATAATAGCTGCTGCTTCTCATTCCTGTTTCTACAGGTGTTTTGCCTGCAGCATTACAAATAATGATTTGTTATTAATATTATAGTAAAGCTGTTTCCACCACAGCTCATCCAACCCTTTACTGCAGCATCAGATCAGCTGACCAATCAATAAACAGATTCCAATCAAAGGAGTCGCTGCCCTCTGGTAAAAAGCTTCTACATCGCTCCTCGCTCCTCTGGGAGCCTCCTCACTGCTCACTCCTCGTCTCCTCTGAGACACATCTAAGGGACTGGAATATTAACATTAGACCAGATAACAGAGGAGCGAGGATGGGGTGAAGCATAAATTACCTGAATGGACTTCACACTGAATGGAGGAGAAAGGGAGACAGAGCAGGTGTCAATGTGTCACCAGTGTAGCTACAGCAACCCCATACGCACATGTAATATATGCACATATATTGAATTTTTATTTATGACATCAAATAAAAGCACATAAATAAAAAATATAGATGAAACCTATTAGAAATTGTAACAATTTCATATATTGACATATATGCCTATTATGTATGTATGCATATATAGTAGACATGTGTTTTATAGATATATATCCATCCCAAAGCCTGTCAATATATGTTGATATTATATACAGTGGGGTCCAAAAGTCCATAATGGAAAATGGAATTGTTTAAACTTAAATATGAAATTAAGTAGAAAAACATATATAAGCACATCTAATTTTTATATGTAGGCTATGCTGTTTTAATAAACCTGCATATATACATTTAATATATATTGTAAACATATATACATGTTATACCATATAGAAAATTCATCATATAGATAACATTTATATAATATATGTACTTATACAAATTTTACTATGGGCATTTAATATATGTTATAAACCTATATCTTCATAGATCCAGAGGATGGATGTATATATTGGATAATAATGTAAGTGATACATGTGGCAACATCACTCTTGATATAGGGACATTTCATTAAATTACATCTCTGTATGGGTCAACATCAACGGTCTACATTGCTACCCCAAGATACACAAGCTGTCTGGGTGGACAAAAACTGCTTTCCGTCTTTTTAAGCTACACTAAAATTCAATTGAAGTACAAATATAAACCATGAATTTTAAATTCAGCTGTGGTGGTGAAATAATGTGCAAGACAGAGCAGTCGAAACAGAAAAGATAATGCAGTGTAGCTCTCAGCCTTTTGTGCAGTAGGAAACAAACTCATTTTCCATTTGCTTGTTTAGCTAATAGCTGACTTTTAGCTACATGGCGTCTTTCAGTGGCATCAGTCACATGGCTTTTGTAATTGCTGTGGTGAAATTGGATGTGTGATAAAACTCACAAATGAAAAGCAAATTAAAATGCTGGTTTATTTAAATCCAAGAAATGTCAGATAATGAGCTACATGTTGCCACTGGCAACTGTCTCAGTGTCCCCTGATTGGTGAAGCCTGAAGGAGAATTGGCAGAGCAGTGATGTCACACACACACACTCACCATCCTGAACTGTAACTACATTCTTCAGTGGGTGGTTAGATTTAGTTCCTTGATAGACACTGGGGGAGAGAGAAACCAGGGAGATTGCTTTGATTTAAAGTGACAACTGTGACAGAAAGTGTTTTGACCGTCACTTCACCTCTGTTTCAGTTATACCGACAGGGTGGACACAGTAAATCGGTGTAACGCCTCTCGCCCTCCGAGTCATTTCCTCTGATCTCTCTCTCTTTTCCTCTACAGTCTAATCTTCATGAGTAAAGGTCAGAGTGTCTGCTCTTTTCTGTGCTGCTGTCACGGGACACGTCTGTTAGTCAAGTGCTTATTAGCTTTGGCCTTTAGCTCTTTAAAGATCAGGCACCACCAGCCACCGGAGCGACACTGGTTCATTTTCACAGCAGTGATTTTCTGCCACTGCGCATTGTTCAGACTCCTTTTTGACTGATAAGGAAAGAGAGGAAATACTGAAACTACAGTTTCTTCTTGCACTTCCCACGCTCTTTATAAAGAGAAACTAGTTTTACAAATGAGGAGCTAAGATAGATTTAACTATGATCATAATACCGAACCAAACACTGATCTCAAGAACGAGTACTACAGGTGCTTTTGTAGCAAAGCTGACATTTTGCTTTGATGAGATTCCAGTAACTTACATGGTCTTTGTCTTGTGGGTAACTGTGAGTGATGTAAATATATGGAGCTCGTGTTATTGCAGCTCGACACTGCTCAACATGTGAGGGAAACTGGGCAAAGCCAGCTGGTGCTGGAAAGGTGATTTTAGTCGACACCAAATCTGTCTTCATTGCACTTCATCACATTTTACGCTAATCAGCACACCAACTTTCTCATTTCAAACAATATTTCAAGTTCTTTTCCCCAGATTTTCTGCATCCCCACTCATTTTATTATACACAAATAAATAAATAAATTAATAATGCACTTATTGTCAGATCCAGATGGATGAATCCAGATTCCATCCTGGTCATTAGGGAGCAACCTTTGATCAGCTCTTGACGCAATCTAACTGTGCTCTGTGGACTTGGAGAAGGCTTATGACCCTGTTCTTTGAGTATCTTTTGGTTGTTACTGCAGGAATACAGGCTGCTGAGCACATCATTAAGGAGCTGTCTTGTCCTTGTATAACAAGAATGTGAGCTCTTTAATCTCAACTTAAGGTCAAACACATTCTTAGACGATGTTGGGGTTCACCAGGGGTGAGGATTGTCAGAAAATCTGTTTTTAATTATCATGGACAAAATCTCAAGGCTGAGAGATGGAGAAAGTCCAGTTTGGTGGCTGATTCTTTCCTTCTCAGTGATGTAGTTCTGTTTGCTTCAATAAGCAAACACAGCCTCTACTGACTGTCAGCTCCACCAAGTCTGATGCAATGGTACTCTGGTTTAAAAAAGTGCACTGCTCCCTTCAGACTGGGAGAGTGAGTGGCTGCCCAAATGTGAAGGGTGGTAGAATAAAACAGAGACAGACTGGTTCAGTGGCAGGACTGGGTGCTAGACTAGGCTGAGCTTCAAGGTGAAACTATCAATTCACCAGTTAATCAATGTTCAATGCATTCACTGAAAAAGCTACACATTTACATTTCCCTGCTTACTGGGCCCAAATGGAATTAGCTTTTGTGTTGTGCTGACTAATGGACCACACAAATGACACAAAAACATTTGACAGCCGGAAAAAAAGGCTTTCTGGACCCAAGGGTATCTTCTAGCTTGCAGTTGTGACTTTAGCCTCAACACCAAAGTGGGACAGCCGAGCACTGTCCCCTGGAGGGTTATGATAAATTCTGTTTGTTGTTTTGTTTGCATGGTAACATGAGAACAAGTGACTTTTACACTGTTACTTTTAATGCTTTCCAGGAGCTTATCAATGTCCAATATTTGTGTCTCTCCTCTTTTTTATTCTGTATGGGTGGTTGTGTATGTTTATACTGTTCTGTGTGTGTGTGTGTGAGTGTGTGTGTGAGTGTGTGTGTGCGTGCACGTGTGCTCAGTGGGACATAGGTGAGCAGCCCTCTTCTTCAGAAGCGTCCATCTGGTGCACCACTTTGGCCTGACAAAGCACTTTCCCCCACACACACACACACAGAGAGAGAGATAGAGAGAGAGAGAGAGAGAGATACTTCTCTCTCAGTTGTCTCTGTATCTGAAAACACAGGCAACTTTAACGTCAAATATCTTGCATATGGCTAATCAATAACATGCTCCACAGCCTTTATTCAAAATATTTTAGTATAAGGCACTTTTCTACTTGCATGATGTGCAGCTAGTCAACACTATACAATACTACACAAAGGAAACTCTTCCAATCTATTGAAAAACCATGCGTTTATTTAAACTAATCAACGTATCCATTCCAATGCCCTGTTTTTATTTTCTCAGCTTACTTGCCCAGAATACAACAGATCAATATGTTACAACACTGCTCTTTAGTGGTGATATGTAACATGGGAAAGGAGCCTGCAGGGCTACTGTAAAACTAATCAATGCTTGGCACCACAACCTCTCATTGATGATATTTTATATAGCAAAGGCTGCAGACTTGCGGGCAAACTGTAGAACTAATCAATAGATCACGCCGCAGCCTCTTAGTAATGCTATATGTGGAAAAGGATGAAAATGGTGCTGCATTCTGTGTAACTCAGCGATGCATGGCAGCGCAACCTCTTATCGATGTTTTGTTTGGGAAATATAATAAGGCGACACACAATAATATTAAATTAACTGGTGAACGTTTCAGCGCTGAGGTCAAAGAAGATAGTTTAGGATCTTGCCAAGAGGATGTCAGGAGAGTCTTGAGGGCAGAAAATGTTTTATTTTCATAAAGATTAAAAAGAAAGGCTTCCTCTACAACTGCCACAGAAAGAATGAAATGATTCTCCCATCACTGAGAGCAGGCTCAGACACTCCGGTGGTTTGAAGTTTACATAGAAATCACAGCATGAGGGATAGTGGCATGTTCAAGCATCGCTTCATTACAAAATGTTTTTTTTATTGAACAGGTTGCCATGAAAATTTTTCTTTGGTGATCTGATCATTAGTAGGTCCAAATGCCTAAATAGATGCACTGGCATTTGTGGTTTTAAGTGAAAAGTCTCAACAGCTATTAGACAGACGGCGATGAGATACAAACATTCACGTTCTCCTCAGGATGAATCGTCACAACTTTACTCAACAGCACCATCATCAGGTTAAAATTAAAGTATTTTGGCTAATGACCAAAAATCTGCAAACGACTGACACTCTACTTAGCAAATATGTGATACTTGCACCAGAGCTGCCAGCTGTCTTTGTCCTATTTAAGCCATTTGCATGCTTTATTGAATAAATGCAGTCTCATTTAACAGCAGCTAAAGTTGCCAATTTTATTTTATTTTTTCTATTTTGATTTAAAATGTTTGTCTCATTCATACATTTGGTGACCATGTGTAAGGTGGGGGCTACGCTGCATTTCATTGTGCAACCCATTGATGTATAATGTGAGTTAAGATTACAGGTTAGAGGTCACATTTTGGTCACATATGGGGAATTTGTGTGCTGGGAAAGTGAGTGAGAATGTGAGAAAGTCTGTCACCCAGAATGTCTGCTGAACAAACTGCTTTTTTCTCAAAAAAAAAAAAAAAAAAATCGAAGTCTAAAGACAGATGATAATTGAACAAGCATAAAAAGCTGTGAAGGCTGCAGGTTTGGAAATTGGAAAACTGTTCAGAGTTGGCAGAGGTTTGCATTCTTTTGAGTTTGTGAATTTACTATTCTGTGTAAAACACACCAGCAATCTGACTCCCGCGGATTCTTTTCAGTCAGTCATCTAAATTAAAAAACTCTGGCAGGATCTTGAAATTCAACCAGCTCTCTGTTTCAGCACAACAAGGAAAATACACAACACAGCGTTTATCTGTTACACCGAAATAGGTTTTAAACTGTTGTGTGTTGTATTGCAAAAATGTGCTTTATTCTGGCTCTGTTACAACAAAATGTGATGTTAGGAAAGGCTTAAAGGTCAAGCAATTTATTCCTCACACACACACACACACACACACACACACACACACACACAAACATACACACACGCACACACACACACACACACACACAAACATACACACACGCACACACACTGGTGACTTAAAAGCTCATTACAACTTACATTTCATTTTAGACCTTTCTTTAATGTTCACTCTCTGCAGGAGCTGGAGGTTGGTCCCCTCTCACCTCAGACAGGTATCAGTGGTTGGAGGTCGACCTGGGTGAGCGGACCAAGATCACCGCTGTTGCTACCCAGGGCCGATATGGCAGCTCTGATTGGCTGTTGTCGTACCTACTGATGTTCAGTGACACGGGACACAACTGGAAACAGTACAGACAGGAGGACAGTATAGGGGTGAGTCCATAATGGAGTATATACTGCCAAAACAGTCTGCTGTGATAAATAGTACAAAACCTGAGACCTTAAAACAGTAACAAATAACCAACTGAAAATGTTCAACTGTCTGCCAACAACCCTGCTGTCCTTTTTGTTGGAGGCCTGTTGTTTTCTTGAAATGGATAATTAGGCTTCATTTTTAAAATTCATTTTATTTCACATAGTGCTATCCTCTGTCTAAACACAGTCCCACACAGCAGTTGTTCAACAACAGCAGACAGTAACAGTATGTCGCGTACAGTTTTTCTCTAAAGCAGTGAATCGCTTATTTGTCCCACAGGGCTGTCACATTAATGTGACATTCAAAACAGCTGTTATACCCATAAATAATGCGTTGACAAATAATAAGAATGACAGGGTGATGTTTCCTCACTGTTTATCTCAGATGTATTTAACAAGCACATCAACCATTTCAAACATACAGGAAACAAGACTTTCTCAGGGGAATATACACCCTATCTGAGTGACAGTTATTATTATTTACCTGAGACAATTCTCACATTCTTGACTGGTTCTGGCCAACAGCATGTAGCTATGGCTTAGTAAAAATACAAAATATAAAATACACAAATGACTGTAGAAATGCACATATGTTTGACATGACTATATTACAGACTATTGCTTTACTATCCCTCTAAATCAAGTGTATTGTCCTTTAATTTCTCACACTGGCAGGAAAACACTGAATGTATAAATTGTCTGTGATAAACATTTAATTTATAACAATATAGTTTAACAGGACACATGAAGAACCGAGAAAAACCTAATATATGGTCAAATCCTGATTTTCTCCTGCGCTTCCCTGGAGCAGCCTGGTACAGGTAGACAAGAGGTGTCGCACTAAGCCCCCAGGTTGGCATCTATACACAGTCCAGTCATCTACCAGGTTTATACTCAGTTTGTTTGAAAAAAAGTCTCTAAATCTAGCAACAGTGTGCTAAGTTGGCAACACTGCAGGCTGTAAACACCACCCTGCTAATAGAACCTGTTTGCACCAGAAACTCCAACTCAGTCACAGGGCACTTGGCTGACCATAGGTGGAAAAATGATCAGTCAGTCAGTCAGTCAGTCAGGGACATTCCAGATTATGGGGTTGCCCCGCGGTCCAACCATAAACAAGTAGAACAGTAGCACCTTAAGTGTACTGCAGTGTAGGTGATAAATGCAAAAATGAACAGCCCTCAAGTTCATTACAACTCATTTTCCTGGACTACAGTCATATTTACAGGGGACATGATGTTTAGCAGCACTGATCTGCAGGGATCAGTCCATCCTGCAGAGATAATCACAGCCATCAGGAGCCTTTGACTCTTCATTAATAATGGATGAACAAATGAAAGAGCTCTGCTGACAGTGTGGACCTCTTGCCAAAGCACTTCTGCTGCTGTTGATGGACACAAAGAAGAAGACAGAGGAGCAGCCAAATGGTACTTTCCTGGCTGAGATCATGCAGTGCAGACTGGAGTCCGGAGGCTAAAATCAATGATAAAGTCCAGTTTGTTTGGTAGAAAAAAAAGCCAAAAAAAAGCAATAAAAAGCAAAACAAAATGAAAAAAACAAAACACAAAGCTGTGGTGCTTTTACCTACATCTTTAATCCCTTCTGTCTTTTTTACTGTTAACTTTTTCAACATTGCATTTAATTGGTTTGCCATTTTTAATATGGAGAGGAGACTGACAATAAAAACCTGAGAACAAATGGTGTTCATGTAAGAAAAACAATTCACTCATTCACTTTGATGCTCAATGCTTTGTAGCCATGATAGCAGCAATGTCAGACAGGTCTGCCATTTTAGTCCAGACAGAAATATTTCAACAAGAATTGTTGAAGAATTTAAATTTTGTGCAGAAGTTCACGTAGTCCCGAGAGATTGAAGCCTCTGTCACAATAAAGTTGAAATTTTGTGAATCACTGTTGTCAGGTTTCATCACTTTAACAAGAAACAAATTAGCCAAGACATTCACTGTTCATTCGAGGACATTTTTATTAACAGCTAACAACAATGTGAGATAACCAGAAGCTCACAAGTGATTCTGGATAGTTTGAGCATCCTTTCAATTACTGTTTCCATCAGCATGTAGAAAATTATGAATTAGATGTTTAATATTTGCTGGCTAGTTTTCCTTCTGGCCAATGTGGAAAAATAAATGTTTCCTGTATCTCCTTTTTAGGTTGAATTTACACTGATGTATGACATTATCTGCTGCAGTCTTTGGATGAACTGACAATTTAAATTAGTGGTTTCATAAGTTACAAGCCATAAATGGTGTGTTGTCCAGTTGCAGACATACATGCAATTTAGGCTGGACATAAATCATTTCTTTAAACTGTTATGTCAAGAACTGATAAAAAAGAAATCATCAGGGGGGCAGCAGAGGCATCACCTCCTAGTAGACCCAGCACTTCCCGTCAGTGTTTTCTCAACACATAAATGTCGTATTGGACTTGTTTGACCCACAGAGGTACATGGTTCTGTAACACACACCGGAATACTAAATAGTTTTGATCCTGTTTGTGTAGAGAGCAAACACAGTGATGAATCCTGTCAAAATATGTTTAATTAATAGTTGATTTTTTTTTTTTTTTTTACCTGCAATGCTCTCAGTGAGTCCAGTACCAAATCAGGTCGTGCAACAAACATGGAAAAACATGGAATATTAACCCACAGTGAGCATAGACACATCCAGAGTAAAACCACATTTGTTACAGTCGTTCAGAGAGGAGCTTGTGATTAGGAGCCAAGCCGAGGCAATTTCCTCATATAGAGAGAATCCAGCTAATCTCAGCACTGAGGATCTTCTCACTGAGAGCAGAGAACAGCTTCTCACAGCTTAAAAACATGTGGACCTGACACTCTACATAAACTGTGCACAATCCCACTCACATTTCAAAGTGTTTATGAGCGTCTGTGTGGCAGGCTTAAAGAAGCTGTCAGAGGAAAAAGTTGATGGCAGGGCTGGTGGATTAACCACAACATACTGGGCTACTGCCGTCATCTTACTGGGCGGAAAAACAGTGAGGGGAAGTTTTTTTCTTTTTCTTTTATTGTTTTTCTTCCCATTTTTCTTTCTTTTGAACTGTAGGGAATAATGTAACTGTATATATCTTTGTTCTCTTTTTCTTTTACTATGTCACTATTTTGTATAAAGAAATGACTAGAAATTGGACAAAACTTGAAATGAAGATGCTTTTCAGTTGAAGATGAGATGCAAAGACTTTTGTCACATGCCATTGTTTACAAATGTTTTTTTTCCCCATTGCACAGGAAACATCTATGTGTGAATTGACTATTGAAAAAATATGGATCGCAATTAACAGTGTGAACACAGGAGATGTCTGTACGCCCTTTAATACTGCACAGCCACAGAAATCCATGTACACACACACAAACACACATAAACAAACTATCATTATAAGTTACACAAACCAAGCTTCTCTTTTCATCATACGAGGAGATCCAGCTCCAGTCTCTCATGATTCCAGAGGAATTAATAAGTTAATTATGTGTCTAAGCTTTTATTCAGCAGTGGGAGAGCCAGTTAACCTGCATGTCAACTTCAAGGGAGGGATGTAATTAGGATAGATACCCAGATGGGAGAGATGGAAAGAGATGAAGAGAGCGATGCATCAGGCATTCAGCCCGGAGTCAGAAGGAGGGAAACCGATCAGTTTCATGTTCATTCTCCACATCTTGTAAACAGACTGTTTATTGTTCATCAAGATAATTATGTCATAAAAATAGGAGGGTAATTATAGCCACACTATGCAGCGTGACTATAACTGGCAATGTCAGTCTGTTGATCCACCACTTAGGTCTAAACAATTATTGGACTCACTGCTATTAAAGTTTGGACAGATATTCATGGTCCCCAGAGGATAACTGATCATCTGATTTTCCCTCTATCGCCACCATGAAGTTGACATTTGCAGTTGAAATGTATGAGAACTACTGGATGGATTGCCCTTGAATTTGGTTCAGACACACTGGTCCCTTCCTTTTTCTTATTCCCTGACTGATTATCTAACACCATCATCAAGTTAAAGCTTTAGTTTGTCTAGTGTATCAAGTGGCCAGGTTGCATATCATGGTTTGATTTGTGTATCCTGCTCTCTCTCCTCACATTTCTTGTCCGTCTACACCAGTGGTTCCCGACATTTTCCAGCTCATGGCCCACTGTAAAATCTCCAAAATGTTGGCAGTCCACATCCAACCCTGTAACAATACAGAGGCCAAATGAGAAGTTCTCAAAGCACTTTTTATTTTAATGATAACAACCAAACCTTCAGGATTGAACTGAAAGCAGGGGAAGCTTAATTTTCTTTTTTGTTGGATGGGGGGAGATCACTCGTTGATTCACTATTTGTCACTTGAGTCACTCTCCTTTCAATTCTTCCTGTTGCTACAACTTTCTATCCTGATACTCCAGTTGTTGCCATTGATGTAATCTTTTAGCACACAGTTGGACTGAGATAGCAAACAAGTATACAACGTAGTCGGATGGTAAAGTGGTCCTGCTGGAGACAACATAAAGGTTCCATTCATTGGCTTAATACTTATCTTTATGACCAAATACCAGCACAACCCATGTCAGCCTCAGCAATACATTGTGTTAATTGCTTATTCCACAGGAAATGATGCCTGTCAGATTTGTGTCAGGGGGGTCAGCGGTTAGTCACTGGACTGAAGATGAAAGTGGGAGGAAGTAGTGGTCTTTATTCATGACCCACTCCTGGACCCCCTGCAGTTCGCCTACAGAGCCAACAGGTCTGTAGACGACGCCGTCAACATGGCTCTCCACTTCATCCTCCAGCACCTGGACTCCTCAGGGACCTATGCCAGGATCCTGTTTGTGGACTTCAGCTCTGCCTTCAACACCATCATCCCGGCTCTGCTGCAGGACAAGCTCTCCCAGCTGAGCGTGCCTGACTCCACCTGCAGGTGGATCACCGACTTCCTGTCTGACAGGAGGCAGCATGTGAAGCTAGGAAAGCACGTGTCTGACTCCCAGACCATCAGCACTGGATCCCCACAAGGCTGCGTTCTTTCTCCTCTGCTCTTCTCCCTGTACACCAACACCTGCACCTCCAGCCATCAGTCTGTCAAGCTCCTGAAGTTTGCAGACGACACCACTCTCATTGGACTCATCTCTGATGGCGATGAGTCTGCCTACAGGTGGGAGACTGAGCGTCTGGTGACCTGGTGCAGGCAGAACAACCTAGAGCTAAACGCTCTGAAGACAGTGGAAATGATAGTGGACTTCAGGAAGAGCCCAGCCCCACCCACCCCCATCTCCCTGTGTGACTCCCCCGTGGCTACCGTGGAGCATTTTCGCTTCTTGGGAACCACCATCACACAGGATCTCAAATGGGAGCTAAACATCAGCTCCCTCATCAAAAAAGCTCAGCAGAGGATGTATTTCCTGAGGCAATTGAAGAAGTTCAACCTGCCAAGGACTATGATGGTGAACTTCTACACCTCCATCATCGAGTCCATCCTCACCTCCTCCATCACCATCTGGTACGCTGCTGCCACGGAGAGGGACAATAACAGACTGCAGCGTATCATCCACTCTGCTGAGAAGGTGATTGGCTGCAATCTTCCGTCCCTCCAGGACCTGTACGCCTCAAGGGCTCTGAGGCGTGCAGGGAAGATTGTAGCTGACTCCTCCCACCCTGGACACAAACTCTTTGAGTCACTCCCCTCTGGCAGGAGGCTGCGGTCCTTCAGGACCAAAACCTCTCGCCACAAAAATAGCTTCTTCCCATCTGCTATTAGCCTCATCAACAAGGCTAGAGAGCCCCACTGTTGCTGATCAATTGCACCAATCACCAGAAAAAATTCCTTGTATGTGAAAACATACTTGGCAATAAAACTGATTCTGATTCTGATTCTGATTCTGATTCTGATGTCTGATGGCCTTTTCATGTAAACTGAACACAGTCAGTGAAGGTGTCATCCTTGTTTGTGTGTTTTCAGTCTTTTCCAGGGAACAGCAACGCAGACAGTGTGGTTCAGTACAAACTGCAGCAGCCGGCAATCGCTCGCTTCCTCCGCCTCATTCCTCTGGGCTGGAACCCCAGCGGGCGGATCGGACTGCGGCTGGAGAATTACGGATGTCCTTATAGTAAGTCTTATCTTTTATATTGGACTGACCAGTAGTAAAGTAAAGATAAGTAAAGATGGTGCATATTAATGTACAACTTTTATCCAGCTGAATTATTTAAAATGATCAATTGAAGAGAAAGTTACCAATTCAATAGATATCAAGTTTTTCCATAGAACTGCATGTAAATATGTAATAACTTCATAATTCATAATTTCCCCAAGAATAACAAAGTGTTTTTCATAAAAGCCACTTGTCTAAAAATACCTTGTAGTGCTGAAGCTTGGAGGTAGGCCTCCAGGAAACTGATATTGTGTGTGCACATTTTGATTTTTACACAGTATCGCCCTCTCATTTTAACTGGTTTCATTTTGTTGTGTGTGTTTCATATTTTCATATAAGAAACACAAAGGTTTGCTGCCAGCTGTGTCACCTTCGTCACATTTTAATTCTGGCCTCTGTTATCAACACTGGTAGCTATGTTATACACCTTTCTCCCCTAAGATATAAAACATATTGTGTCAAAAGTGCAAGTGGTTCCGTTTCTATTTTTCCTATTTTACAACTGATTTTCTCTGTATTAACTCTGGCATCAAAACAATGAAAATAAACCCACCTCACACCGTGTTTTCAGCAACAAAAACATATGTTTAACTCATTCAGGTTCTTTTTTTTAATGTTTCACAACAGATTTTTAATATAACTGCAATTTATTAATTGTAATTGAAATTAACAAATATCACACCCTCTGTCTCCGTTTAAAAAAAAAAATGTAAGACAGTAAAACAGTTAATTGTCAGTTTAGTTTGTTGAGTGAAGATTAAAAGCCTTTTTACACAGAATGTATCACAGATAAAGGGCACAAAAACATGAAATACATATACTGATTGACATTGACTGATATGTTCAATATGAACATTTTTTGCAACTTGCCAGAATCGTGAATTATCAACATTTCCCAATTATATTATGATAGAAAATGTAATTAGACCGGCATTATGTTCCCTTCAAATTTATTTGTTAAGGGCATTTGGTGCAAATTAATTGTGTATACACATAATTTCTAGGGAACAGGATTGGATGGAGAATAGACGTTCTCATTTTATTGCTAACTTGTCGAATTGCTAAGCACCACTGTTTGCAGTCAGATGTAAACAGTGAAGCTTTTTGCCATTGTTGTTACATTGCCATGTAGCTTGTGATTGGCTGAACCTTCAAATCTTATGTGTGTATGTACAATATGCGCATATTTAATTTGGTTAGTGACATATTAGAGTCACAGCCTGGCTCTTACAGCCATGACAAGGAGGGAGATGCACCATGTTAACATTAAACACAAGTATTTATCTAACAGGAAAAAGCAATAAAAATATAATTGCAAATGAAAATCCTACAGCATGTGTCAGTAGGTCAGTGTGAAATGTATGATGTGTGCATGAAAAATACAGATGTGGGTAAGTGATGCCTGTAAAGAGAGGGAGAGAGAGAGAACATGAGTGACAGGAAGTGCCTTTTATAGGCAGGTGAACAGGAGGTCGCCACATTAGTCTGCCAAAAATCAGTCTCTGTGCGGAAAATGTGAGCTGCAGTTACTTTGCAGTTGTGCCACCAATCTTCACTCAGACAAACTTTTGCATCATTGCACATGTAGCATATGTGACAGAGCACATATATCTGCTGCACCTTTGTATCTGCAGACAGCAGGAACTGCACCGGTTAGTAAAACGTATACACTGATGTGAACTTGTTAGAGAGATTGTGAGCTTGTGTTTGAGGCTCTGTGTTGATTTGGAAATTTCAATCGATGTTTAAGTCTGTCCCTGTTCTTTTAGGATTCACACGGTTCACAGTCGGGAGGTTCAGAGAGTCTTTACACCTAATCTCTCCTTCACAAACACACACACACGCACACACTGCTCACCTCGCCTCATCACAAATTCCCAGCTAGACTGAGGGTACTACATTTTATGTGCTAAACAGAATACAAATGTCATCATCATGTAACACACACAAAGTCCTTATCACTGTCTCCCTCTTTGTTGTGCAGCTTCTGATGTGGTGAGTTTTGACAGTGGCAGCAGTGGTCTGGTCTACAGGTTCAGTCCCAGCCCAAGGAGGACGTCCAAAGAAGTCGTCTCTCTGAAGTTTAAAACCCTGAAGAATGCTGGGACACTGCTCCGAGCAGAGGGACAGGAAGGACTCAGCCTCAGTCTGGAGTTAGAGAGAGGAAAGCTACAGCTGCTGCTCAGACAAGGTACAGCACACCAGACACTGACATCCAATTACAGATAATGACATCTATTTATAGATACTGATGTCTGCTGCACTGTGGAGTAACACTGTATAGATACCAGGTTTATCTGTGGAAGGAGTGGGAGATAAAGGTACCTAAATCAAGTCTAGCATTATTAGGAGAAATGCCAGGCTTCAGAAGATTTTATTGTTGACATTTTCAGAAAAAATGAAAAAATGAAAATGTTGCAGATAAACACATGAATGTCATTTCCATCTGTATAATCTGCCAGATGTGTCCCCTGTTTTCTGATGGAAACTCTCAGCTGAAGAAATTTGATCAGCAAGGACACATTTTGTTACTTGTAATATGTGAATTACTTTATGGTCACAAAAATGTGTGTATCAGGTCCAGGAGAATATAAACTCTGTGGAACAACTTTAGATTGGTTTTGATTGGGTGAGGTGGCCGACATGCACGCAGCCACATGATTGGTTTAAATCTTGGCTCAGACTCTGCTGCTGCATCTCTGTCTAGTTACAGCTGTGATGGATGGTTCCCGTTTACTGTAGCATGTGTTAGGGCTGGACTCTGAGGGACAACACAAATGCCTTACTGTCTATACAGAGTGGTGTGTGTGTGTGTGTGTGTGTGTGTGTGTGTGTGTGTGTGTGTGTGTGTGTGTGTAAACGGGGTTAAACCAGAGGTTGTCAGGCTGCCATGCTGAATCATCACCATATGGCTCTTCTCTTGGCCTCCTCTCTCTCTTTCTCTATTTCACATCTTTGAAAGCACTCTTTCCTCCATCTGCTTCTCCCTCTCCCTCCTTCTCTCATCTATCTCTTTCTACCTTTTCTTCTAACTGTATTAAAGTGCTTTATAACTCTTGCTGAAAGACTGAGTCCTACAAAGACAGACAACAACGCTCTAAGAAAAGGACGTGCACCTTTAAGAGAGACAAAAACAATTTGTCACTTAAAGTTCAAATCCTGTTTCCTTGTGTCAGTTGTTTAATTATTGTTTGTTATATGCAAAATACGTGTAAAAAATGCTTTTGCGTAAACCTTAAAATGCTTTTAATATCTTAATGCTCTTAATGCCTTCAACTTGGGGGTGTACAGAGAAATGTATGTAATTAAAGGTCCCATATTTTACAGTTTTGATAACTGTAAAAATATATATTTGTAATTTTTCAAAACAATCTCAATGTAGTTTTACATCTCCTCTCTCAGGCTTCTCTTTGAAACTGAAGTGACAACAGGTCGGTGAGCCAATCAAAAGAGAAGCTCTTAGCCTCTCTTCTGATTGGCTGACTGTTTTCGTAATGATCGAATAAAAATACAGCAGATTTCAGATAAGCACTCAGAGAAACCAAATCCTGCAAGGTTGAACGGTGGGTCCAGGGGAGGTGGGCTTGGGGCATTGAGAGCAGTGACTGCTTTGTTGTGACATCACAAAGTTACAGAAGTCCTGACGGGTCTTTTTAAGGCTCAGTGTCTGAATACGGGCTGTGCATATTTCTCTACGGACTGAGCACTTTGATATTTTCACAGTATTAATATAGAACATAGACCTGCTTTATAATCAAAAAATACATGGACATCTCACTTTATACAATATGAGACCTTTAAATATGATTGTGGAGAGGTAGGTAAAACAGCCCATCATATAAAACTAGCAGCAGAGCATTATCATGGGTCAGAGGTGTGTGTCTGGAGATTAGTTGGCAAAAACATTGTTGACATTTTCAAAAGAGCATGGTGGTTAGGTCTAATATATTCATGTCTCTCCTGTCTGCCTCCTGTCCTTCTGCTTTCACTGCAGCACTGCTGTAGTCACTAAACCACACCCACATTTGACTGAGCCGATCAAACCTGAAACATTTGATTTAAATGCCTCTCGTAACTAAACCCCAGCCACATCTTCTGTTTCCTGTGGAAATGTGTCGCAAGGAGAGTCAGTGTCAGCTTAAACAAAGCACAGTGTGACTGTTCTACAATAATGAAAGGCTGTGCCATGTTATAGTCAAAGAAAGGCAGTGTCACCGTGAGGAGAGACTGCAGCTCAGAGAGAGGAAATTAAAGCCATCCACTGGAATGATAGAAGAGAGTTTTGTATGAGCACTTTTTTTGCTGTGAGAACCCAAACAGGCTTTTCTCTCTTTGTTTCTGTATCTCTCTCAACTCATTATTTTTTGTCTTTTCTTTTCTTTTTTGCTTCCCATTACTTTATTTATTTCATATTAAAAGAAGCCTTTTGTCTTTTTCAACTATATCTTTCTATCTTGTGATTTTGTTGTTGTTTCCTTTGATATTCTTGTGGATTTTGGTCTCTTGCATATGCTACTGCAATTCTTCACCCTTTTCTCCTCTGTTTTCATGGTCTGATACCCTTCATCTTTCTTCTCTTGTTATTTGTCACTCTCCCTCCCTCCCTCATTTTCTGTACATTGGCTTTTTAGGTTACTGATTGTGTAATTTGAGTCATCTGCTGTGTGCACTGAC
This sequence comes from Trachinotus anak, assembly GCF_046630095.1. NCBI lineage: Eukaryota > Metazoa > Chordata > Actinopteri > Carangiformes > Carangidae > Trachinotus > Trachinotus anak. The sequence continues at coordinate 21,397,994 of NW_027273863.1, read as the reverse complement.
CCTGAGCTCATGCATGGCCTGCTCCGCTCTGCTCTGCTAACACTAACGCATCCAGGTCTGGTCTGAACATATTGCGGTTTGCTTTATGAGGCAACTCTGAGTAACAGCCCTGCACAGAAACAGAAACAGCAGCTCTGTCGTGGAGAAGAGAGAGACCAAAACACTGACAGAAAACTAACGCATTAAATCGTTTTCCGTCAGTGTCGACTCCCGTGCAGTTCAGTTTTGTCTCGTCATGTACAGTAAACCATCGTTTCCATACCGTAGATTATTTTATCATTTGTTCACCAAATTTTTCAAGTGAGATGTTTTTTTTTCAAAATAAGGGTCTTGTCGAAACATTGCCCTTGTTTTATTCCATGTAATTCAATCTTGTGTGATAGATCAAACCAAAATCATGTAAAGATCATGTAACAAAGGGTGATTTACCCTTTGTTACATGATCTTTGCTCAGTGATAATTTTAGATAACCAGGTACAGTAACTAGATTGAAGAAGCTTTTCACTGCAGACATTGAACTCCATTCAGTCTGCCTGTTGCTGTCTAAAGAGCTGGTTTTTTAAGATTTATGTCTGCTATTCAAAACCAACCCTTTTTCCTCTCTGCTTTCTATTCATCAAAATGTCAGGTCAGTGTATTGTGTCTCATAACTCAGACAGTCCTTCTTACTCTTGTCACTTAAGTAATTGTAAGAAAACAAATATGCCGGTGTGTCCTGCCCCAGTGCTTGATCTTAGCTGTAATCAAAGGCATCGTTTTGATTAAGGATATAATCACATCTAACCTTTCTGAGTTAAAATGTCTAAAGACGACTAGACCTGATTGTATGATGTTATATATTTTGTTGAGTTGTGTGCTTACATTATCCCCAGCAATGTTTGTTTCCAGCAATTTTCAATCCTAGAGATATCCATAATTTTAATTAGGTTATACATTTTCTCTGCCAGAAGCGGTCAAAAGAGATATTTAACCAGTGTAAGCTACATTTTTATGATGTAATATTTAGAGCTTGGTCATTTTAAACTATATATTTTAACTGGATTAAGGATTTTAGTCATTGGACGTCTGGATCTGAAGTTATCAGAAAAACAAGCTAGGTACTACTTGTTCCATAGTAAAAAAACCTCCTGAACAACTAAGACTAAAGAAATCCTAACCGACTGCAGTGACACCAATGGTGGTGAAGACAACAATTCCCACAACCCCATGCAACTTCACAACGTCCCCAAAGTCCTTCTTTTGTTATTATTTTGACTGAGAGACCCCGAGCTGCAGAAAATTACATATTGTGCATTTAGCCATGATGATATGTATTTGAAATCAAAATAGTATCATATAATCAAAATAATAAAAAATATCAAAACTTGACCTGATAACAGTTGTAGGATGATGATAATAGATAGTTGTCGCATTACATTTGTATCAGTCTTGCTTATGTCCTCTGCTGTTGCCAGTAGTTGCAATTTCATACTCACCAAAGATCATAGACTCACAAAGGCCTTATGTAAAAGACTAAAAGAGATTTTACTGACACACCAAAAACACTACAACGGGCAGGGACATTTTTTATCTTATAATGACCAGCCTGCTGGTCATCACACCACACAGGCCTTATGAGATACAAACCTGAGAAATAAGAGACCAGACACAGTCGTGGGAATCCGTGTAAATCGGTGTAAAATTATTTGCTTTTCCAAACTGTGTGTACACTTTGACAATGATGTTTACAACTGATTACAGCAACTCCCCATAAAGACCGCCACTGTCTTGCAGTGTAATCAGATTTAGTGAACAGCTGTGATGAAATTGTCGACAGGATATGACACTGTGCTACTTGGGAGGGAAAAAGCAGAAAGTGTTCAGCAGAAGCTGCAAGAATGAGGCCAACACATCCATCCCGACCCTCCTCAACATTGAAAAAGAACATGCTATATTCATTAACAGCTTTTTTATCCATTATTTATTTTAGATTTTGCTGAGCATGCTCGCTCTCGTTCAGCAGCAGACTTCCTTGTATCGTCTTACTCGTCCTGATTTACAGCCACAGTCTGGCTTTCTAGGCTTTTGTGGAGCTCCAAGCACGTCAATGAGGAGCTATCAAGAACAGCATATCTTGTAAACACACCACTTTGAACTTTTCTGTGCACATTCATGCTCCAAAGATTAAATATGTTTTGATTTTTGAGATCCCATGACCTCCCTTCTGTGCCAATATCACACTAATCTTTACATTTTTCATAACTGCTGACCCATTGCTTGTTAATATTTTCGGTGCACATTCACGCTCCCATCAGGAAGTGACCTATTGATTCCTGGTGACCCCCAACTCAATTCATATAACAGTCTTGCTCAAGGACTCACTGACAGTAGCTTTTACACAGGGGACAGAGTTGCTGTTTCATATTCCTCTCCACAGTTTTTCCTCAATTGGTCCAAAAAAATGAAAAGACTGAAAAAATTATGACAGGGAGAGAGAGAGAGAGAGATAGGGAGAGCGAGAGAGAAAGAGAGAGAGAGAGAGAGAGAGAGAGAGAGAGAGAGAGAGAGAGAGAGAGAGAAAGAACTCTGTATATTAATATCAATTCATTTACTATTTGCCTTCCCTCTGATCTCTCATATTGATTCCTGCTTTCTCTTCTCAGCCATTCACCAAGTAATCAAATCACTCATCCAATGAAGCACTCAATTATACAGTCCTCTCCTTCTATTCTACGCCTCCAATAACATAATAATTATTCAATTAATCAAAGCCAGTAAAGCGCTCTTATGTGTTTTTAAGTCTTGCCATCCTTCCTCTCATATTGATTGCACTGTCTCTTTCCACTCGCCCAGACTGTGATTAAATAACTCATCACAATGATTGTGTTGTGACACATCAGGCTTCCACTTCATCATGAGGTCCACATCCTAACTTTCTTTCCTCAAATTAAGTTGTGTTTTCTCACCCGAGCTGCTCACAAAATGGGCTGGAATATCAAAGATACACATGTCCATCATCTTCCAAACTGTCTGTGTTTGCCTCTCTGATGCTGGGATTCTCTCTCCCTGAAGAATATCTAATACATTTTTAATGACTGATCTTTCTACAGTTCCCTCTCTCAGCAGATACACAAAGTTTGTCTCCCTTTTTTTTTGTCGGATGCAGAAATGCATCCACTAATTTGGACCTGCTGGTGCTCATCTATCATTAATGATGTCCCACCATGTTTCCTCTGCAGTTTTTCAGATTAGGCTTTATCACATATTTGGCTTCAGTTCTCAAATTCAAGTATGCAGATATCCAGTAGTCCCTTATGAGATGAGGGATGGTGGCCTCGGTGTGATCCTCTCTGTGGGATGCTGACAAAACTAGAGTATTCACAACAGTAGAGATGACTTTATTTGGCTGGTCTTCACTTCTCTTAGCACCAGGTCATATAAAACAATGGAAAACAATATTTATAGCAAGATTAGAAAATCCTGTTTTTATGTCTAAGTACTCTCCTCCTCCATCTCTTCTGTTTCAGGTGGGACTTCATCCTCTGAGCCCCAGCGTCTTGCCTCCCTCGGCAGCCTGTTAGATGATCAGTATTGGCACCATGTAGTACTGGAGAGGCGGAGCGCTCACCTTAACCTCACTGTAGACAAGCACACTGAGAGGGTTCAGATCCCTGCGGAGTTCAGCCACTGGGGCATCGAACAGGTGGGATTACACAGAATACAGAATATACACGCATACAAACACAGAGATGCACATACAGTACAACCAGGAAAACACATTACATGCCTGGAAAACATACTCTACAGTGGCCACACTTTTTAATGAATCCAAAGAATTATTGAAGTTTAAAACTACTGTGGCTACATTTTGAAAGTACTTATTGTATATTATTACGTTTGCATGTAATCCTGTCATTCTATCGATATAGCTGAGTTTAGGGGCAGTCCAGAGCCTCACTTCTCAGAAACCAGTCACCTTAAAGAACACTTTCCACGGCTGCATGGAAAACCTGCTCTACAACGGCCTCAATTTGATAGAACGAGCTAAACACAACGACCAGCAAGTTACTCTAATGGTAAGTTCATTTAGCTAAACACAGCCACCTGCGCTTAGTGCAGTTGTGGCCACCACATGCAGCTTATGCCAATAAATTATTGCGTGATTAACAGCAGGCTTTAGCATCTGGAGACAGTTTATATTGAAATAAGTTAGCTTATGTGTAGCTAGCCAAAAAAACAAGCTAAAACCTGGTTCAGCCAACACATTTTTATGACATGTTTCTGCATCGTTATTGACCCTGACATTTTACAAAGGGCTGGAAAAGTAATTATTACAGATTAACAGTGTTAACAGAATGACCACCATTTTTTTATATGCTAATCTAATTTTCTGTGAACTACTGACCCACATTATCTGATAATAAAGTGTTTGCAGACATCAAAGCATGCAACACAGTGACGTTACTTTGGAGCTGTGTTAGCTTGCTGCTTGCTAATTGTAAAAATAAGCTGACACCTGGTTCGAAGAACAGGTTAGTCTAATGTCACACATGTAATATTTAATACATTGATGCTGCCAGACGTAACTTTCAGTGTAGGCTACTATATAATTAATTAATACAGTGTAACAACTGATAACAGAAAGCCCAATATGTTAATACACTAGGTGAATTTTCTAGTAACTAAGTAACATGATACTATAGTGTTTGCAAGTGTAAAAACATGCAGTGGGAGTTATGTTAGCTTCCTGTTTGCGAGCGATTAATATTAGCTAATATGAAAGACCTACTTCAACCAACAGGATAGTCTAATATATTCCGGGATTCCAACATTGACCCTTACGGACACAACTATCAGAGATAACACAGTGTGTTAAATGGAAGTTTATTGGAAGTGGAATCAGTTATTTTAGGGGATTATCATATCAGTCGGATCTGATAAGAAGTGTCTAACTTACTGTAGTAGACTTCACTTCATAGACGAAGGAAGGAAGCAGTAGATAAAATAATGATAATAATAAAAGTAGGAACTGTGCGTGCCCTGAAGAAAATCCTTAAACCCAAGGTTCAAAAATAATATAGAACATAAGCCATTTACTCACCCAAGAAAAGGTTTTGAACCAAGACAAACTGCAATGAAAGTGAGGGAAATGGGAAATAGACTGCACAAAACTGAATAAAAACAGTAATAGGAAAATAAATGTGATTAAAATTTCAGCAGCAATTGCAAAATGGAGGTGAGAAAATGAGGATATATACCCTCTGTGGACTCACAGTGGTAGAGTATAGCAGCCTATACTGAGGTATTCAAGGTGATGCAACATCTGTCTATCCATCATGAATAGAAAAGCAGCTTTGTGTTTTTCAAGTTAAGCTTTCTATAATGCTCCCGGCTGTTCGGCTTTTATGTGACAGTGTGTGGCATCAATCACTGGAGCCCATGAAACCAAAATCTGCAAGGCTGTCTCTTTAAGGTCATTCAAACAATGACAAAATATTCTGTTGCCTGTTTTTTAAAGCTTTTTCTGTGACTTGTTTAGTAAATACTTTTATATTTATCTATAACCAGTGCATTACATAACCACAAACCAGCATGTATGTTTTATTGTTTTTCGTTGGTTTGACACGTTTTATTTTTCTTAGGGTGGTGTCAGGGTTTTTTTTTTATCAGTTGTTTTATTGGTCGCTCCTGCAGGAGTGCCCCTGTATGTGTATTAGATTCCCCTCGGACCCATTGGGATTCAATCTTAGTGGTGAAATATTGGCTTTACCACCCAGCCGCTGGCTGGTTAATAAAGGACACAGGAGTGAAGACAGTAAGACTCTCACTAATGCCTCCTCATCTTGGCTATTAGGACCTTCAGATGTTTCTACATTCACAGTGAGTTGAGCGAGCTTATCATGTAGAGGCTGTGAAGCGTTTCTGCAGGGAGTAATAAACGCTCTCTCATCACAGTGAAGATAGAAAGAAGAAAGAAGAGGCAAAAAAACATGAATTCCCAGTAAAGAGGTACACAGATTCACATGCATGGCTGAAGATCTAATAGAGGGTATTTTGTAATGGTTCTGTGGCTCTGAAGGCACTTGCCACAAAGTTATGGTCCAATTTAAAACAGGGTCTAAATGGTCTTTCATGTGGCTCTGTGAGGGGAGCATTTGTACAAAGAAAATACGAGTGTACATGGAGGTGGCTCAGTGTGTCGGTGCTGGAGTCTTGAGGTTTTCAGGGGTTTTTAAGGTAACTTTTTTACTTTGTGTTGTGGAGTAGCAAATCCCACTCCAACATGAATTATTGTACACCACGCTAACTGCACCACAAAGGGCTTTAAGATGTCATCTGTGTTTCCAGAACATTACAAAGATAGCTAGCTGATATTCCCAGAAGAGACCCGGGAGTGTAATATATTGCTGCTGCAGCTTTAGCAATGGGCCTCGAGTCATTACCACAACTCAAAACAATAGACTGTAACAGAGATGTCAAGATATAGCAGCACTGGGCACATTGTATGCTCTGCTTCTTTCATTTTCAGTCTTTATCTCTCTTACATCCAAGCTAGGTGACTTTGGTATTTTCAGTTTTCTTTCCTAATCTTATCCTAAGCTTTGCTGTTATCATTATGGTAATACTGATGTCCTCTTTAAGGAGACTTGCTGATGAGATCACTGTGACATGAGGTCACATCGACACGCCCTCTGCAACTGATTAATATTCATGTTTTATGTCGCTTTATCTCTCTAGTAATCATTTTCCTGTCCCACCTCCTCTCTGTCTCTCTCCACTCTGCATCTCTCCATCTCAGGGCAACGTGACCTTTTCTTGTGCTGAGCCAGTTTCCGTTGCCGTAACGTTCCCCGGCCCCCAGAGCTTCCTCCAGTTGCCAGGGGCGACAGCATCCTCTTCAGGGGGTGTGTCTGTGGGATTACAGTTCAGGACCTGGAACAAGGCAGGGCTTCTGCTCACCTTTGACCTCCCTCAGCAAGGGGGAGTCGTCTGGCTGTACCTGAGTGAGGCCAGGCTCCGCCTACAGATCCACAAGGCTGGCAGGGCACTGCTGGAGCTCAGTGCAGGTAACGTAGCAACACCCAGTCCATTAACCCCCATACCTTCAGATCCACATCTGACCAGATGAATTAGTGGTTACTCTGATGAAGTATAGCTGTGTCACACCTTATGAGAGTTAAACCCTATAGTTTCATGTTAACCTTAAAATGAATGAAGCCAGTGACACAGAGGATGCAGGAAGTAGACCTGGTCTGGACTCACCAGCTCTACATAGTTTTTGAATCCATTTGTACCAAGTTTACCTTTAAGCAGGCAGCTTTTACTCATTTCCCAAAAGGTTTTTTGGTCTTGCCTAATAACATTCATCTTCTAAATTCTGTTTGTGAGACATGATTTACAAGCTGTCCCCAAATAGCAATGTGGTGCATGTGTAGCAGGCTGCGGAGTGATTGGATGCCTAATTTGGTCATCACTACATGAGTGCCCATGCTTGCCCTCTTCTCCCTGGAACAAAAATCTTGAACATCTGCTGCAGGTCTTAATGGCTCCATGCGCAGCCATGAACACCTGAGAAAAAAACTAATTGAATTTCAAGCAGTGTATATTAATGAGTTTTCGGCTCCCAGGTTCTGCTCTGAATGATGGTCAGTGGCATTCAGTGGAGCTGAACTCCAGAGGAGGACATTTGACCATCGCTGTGGATAAAGAGGAAGGAGGCACCGCTCACGCCAGCCCCTCATTTCCTGTCATTGTTGAAAGTCACCTCTTCTTTGGTGGTAAGTGTTAAACAGGTCATCAAACAGCCACATGGAAGGTGCTGAACACTAGACTGAGTAGTATATCTGTCTAACTGATGACTCCTCTCTCTCCTGTTCAGGTTGTCCTGCTGAAGACAACAGTCAGGAATGCAGAAACCCCTTCAATGTCTTCCAGGGCTGCATGCGTCTCTTAACGCTGGACAGCAAAAACATAGACCTAATCATGGTGCAGCAAAAGCAGCTGGGAAACTACAGCAACCTGCAGATTGACATGTGTGGAATCATCGACAGGTCAGTTTCCAAATAACTGTTCATTAAAATTCAGTATGTTAAGACACATTTTTATTGCTTTTCTATTACATCTGATGTAACCCTCCTCTAATGTTCTGCACGGCCCATACAGCCTCATCTGATCTGCCATGATCAGTGCATTCACTCATGGAGGTGATAAATGTCCTATTCATCCATTTCAAACCATGTTGACCTCTGAGGGAAGTAACAAGCAGTCACAAACCTTCCAGCAGAAACAATTCTGTGAGGATGCATGAATGAACTTTGCTTTCCTAAGTGTTTATATTATTTACAATCCACTGATTCTTTAAAAATTCTCCTACCAGGAGTGCGATTTGAACCCACAAGGACTTTGTCACCTATTGCATCTAGAGTGCAGTACCTTAACCACTCAGCCATCCTGGTGACACAAATAGGTCACAAAAACATTTTTTTGGTGAGAAAGAGAAATTAACAGTTGGTACATGAAACTACATTTGATTAGATATTTGGCTCGATGACTAAACGGTTGAGTTAATAACTGGAAACTTTTGCAAAATAATAGGAGGTCAGAGGAGGCTAATGCATTCATTGAAAGTTACTCCCTGTAATGAAAATTCTCCTATCAGGAATGGGATTTGAACCCACAAGGACTCTTGTCCATTGCATTTTAAGTATAACACTTTAACCACTCACTTATCTGAGATAAGTGAGCAAAAAACATCTTTCTGATGATGGAGAGAAAACTATGAATATTTAAAACTATAAGTCAGTATTTCATTGGATTGCAGGTTCAGTGTCTAAACTACAGAGTAAGTAAGTGACAGCTTCCAGTATTGAAGTTACTTGGAAGGAGACCTGACCCCATGAGGACATTTGTCCATTGGTTCTTCAGAAAAACACCTGAACTGCTCAGCCATCCTGGTGACTGTAGGAATCAAAGACAACTGTGAAGATAAAATTTTTCCCTTTATACCTGTTGTCTGACACATCAGTCAAGACTATCAAAAGTTGTTGCAACTTTGCTTGTACCTCTGTTGTTGCCCTCATCTAATATGCAGTGAGAAAAGTCAAAACCTGACAATAAGTGGAGAAACAGGACGATAATGCCCCTTTAAAGAGTCACTGAATGGTTTGATGAATAGGAAAATGATGTGAACCATATTTTGCAGTTAGCAAATCTTAACATAGTTGAACACCTATGGGAGATTTTGGCTGTACGTGTTAGACGGCGCTCTCCACCAACATCAAAACACTGAATGAGGGAATATGTTTTGCAAGTGTTCATCCTCCAGTAGAGTCTTCAGAGACTTGGAGAATCAAATGGCAGGGAGCATTGAAGCTGTTCTGACAGCACACTAAGACACTTTATGGTGGTTTTTAATTTAATTTCTCACCCGTCTGTATCTTAAAAATCTACCAGGAGTGGGATTTGAAGCCACGAGGATTTGTGTCCATTGCATCTTGAGTGCAACACCTTAACCACAACCATCCTGGTGAGATAAGTAAATAGCACTAAGCCAACCAGTCCGGACCTAACCAAAAACAATTCCTGCAAAAGTCTTGAGCTCAGCTGTTACTTTACTAAAATGGTAAAATGTACATATTTTCAGGAATACAAGGAACAGTATTTGAAATATTATCAATAAACTTTTTCATAGATATGTTTAGGAACTCACAGCACTTTGTCCAGGTTAGGGAAAGATTGAGGTCTGGTTTAACCAATTGATACTTTAGGTTATTCATACAATATTATTAACAACTTGTAATGAAACACTACACTCAAGCACTACACTGATGGGAACAATATTTGTTCCTTTAATGAGAACTGCTGTTGTTTTTATATTACATTTGACCCATTTGACTCACAAGACCATGCTCCCGTTGTATTTTGAGTGCTACAAGTTCAAGAAAGCTTTTTATTGATGTTGTTCTGGCTTGTTAAACAGCTGATATCATTTTCTAACTGAGAAATTCTTTTAGTCAACCATTTTTAAAGCTTTTTTTGTCTTTCACCTGTTTGTACATTTCATTTCGATTTAGACAGAGAACCGAGGAAATTCTGTCCCCTGCAGCTTTTAAGCGTAATTTAATAAACATTAATTTCCAGACATGTTGTGCTAAAGAAAGAAACAAAAAAAAATATCTGACAGAGAACAGTAGCAGCTTTGTTGTGGTGTCAAACAGCAGTTTTGTTGGAATTTTTTCATCTGTTGTTAACTGTTTTCTCACACGGAATTTTCTAAAGCAATTTTTTGTTGATTTTAAACATAATTTTCCTTTTCCTTGTTGGCAGAGTAGTTTATTTGTGAGGTGAAACAGGGTGAGAGAGACAGAATGCACCATCCAGAACATACACAGGTAGATACACACAAAAAATCATAAGATATCTATTACTGCACATTATCACAGTATCTCCCCTGGGAAATACAGAATTATTGGTCACTGAAGACCAGGGTGTGACAGTTGTATTCTTGCTGATTTCTGCTCTGCTTGGACCTATTCTCTGTTCCTACTGGAACCCACCAGTCATGTACGATAAACAAGATGGCCAAAAGTGTCTGCAAAAAGCTTGAAGGCAGGTTGTAGACATGGTTGTTGTGGCAGCAGATTAATGCCCATGGGTTTGGAATAAAATAACATGGTTGTAATGTTTGGGTGTCTGTATATTTTTGGTCATTTAGAATAGCTCTGCTGTTGTCATCTTACTTTCAGTTTTTAGAGGTTTTGTTCGGCAAGATGCATGTAACGCAACTTAATGCAAATATAAAAAACTTATACTGTTATTCTGTTAGTTACGTAAATGTCATTTCCATCATCTCAGAGGAAGAGACAGAGATAAAGATATGTTATTGGGAAGGTGGGCTGGAGGCCTTTAGCTGTACAAGCATCACAACACTAACATCGACAGGAATACGATTGTATAACAGGAACAGAGACACAGAAAACATGTCCTCCTCTCGAACAATTACAACAAATAAGACATTCATGTAAATTTTGTAGTGTTTTGAGGACAATAATGAAAAAACAAATTGTCTTGGGTGAGGATGTAAACCCCCAATCGAGCCAACAGAATATTTAATATCTTTAAACCTACATGAACTGATTTTTTAGCCACATGACTTACCATCAACTTTTAAGTTGATTTATTTACACATCCAGCATAGGGAGGTTTTCCTCCCCACTCTCTCCAAGTCCTTGGTCATTGTGGGAACTGTTGGGTCTCTACAATATTGTAAGGTCTTGACCTGACCTTGTAAAGTGCCTCAAGATAACATATGTTGTGATTTGGTGCTGTATAAATCAAAATTGAAAATTTATTCATTCTCTCTCCTTTTAGCTCTGTTTTTGGTCTCCACTGAACTTGCTCTTCAGCCCCCTAATGCTCCACAACGTGCACCAGCTTGCCTCTAACTGTGTGTCTGCTGTTTGCTGCTGAGCAGGTGGTGCACAGTGGATTTGCTGTGTTTTTTTCACAGCCTGCTGTGACTGGAATTGAGGTCGACAACAGCAGTGAGCTGTGAAGAAATGGTAAAACCTAAAGCTGCTGTAAAGCTCTGTAGAGCTGTGAGTTCATCACTACAAGGAACCCCTTTCAAAGTGATCCATTGAATATCAACTAATGATTACCTTTCATCACAATCCAATGCAACTGTAACTTTGGCACTTATGTTTCTTAAAACATTCATGTGCGTCAAATATTGACCAGAGAGTTGAACAGAAGTTAACTGATGCATGAGTGAGTTTAGACCTCATGATAAATATTTTCAGTGTAATTCATAGATTGTAAGAAGATAAATGACAGAGTAAATCATCAGTGACAACTCAGGATCAGAGCAATAACTTCAAGCTCGGGGGATGAGCGAGGCAGAGGGAGCAGATCCAGTCACGGCAAGTAGAAGCGCAATTAATGAGACAATTACAACAATTATACACCCGCCTCGAAGCCATAGCACACACACAGTCTCACACACACGCAGTATATAGTATGTAAACACTCCATACACACAAACACTGAACCAACCACATATTTTTGGTAGATAAAGAGAATCTGCTCCAGTGATTTTAATTAAAATGTCTCTCCTTGTCCTGCATCCAGTAGATTATTAATCAGCACCATACAGTCAGATGTGACTGTTCACTGGAACAAACCTACAAAAAAAATCCTGTGTCCCAGTAAAGATAGAAAAAAACTCTAACACATGCTCTGTGAATGTAATGCTGCTGATTGAATTTTGGTCCCATGGGATGTATTTTACTGTAAAGTCAGATGGAAAATGGACTCATCGACACAGCCTCAGTGTGGGGTTCAGAGCAGGTTATTATATGTGCAGTGGTGTGTATGGGTAAGTGTGTGTTAACAGCACATATGAAACAAGGAGCCTCTTTATTACAACATCAGTTCAAAACCTTGTTTTATACCAAACCTGCCTGATTATTTTAGTTCACCGTGTAAAATGCAAGATTAATGCACACACAAAAGAAAATCAGTGTAAAGATGTGTGGCAGGGTGTGTGTGTTTTTTTGTGTTTTATTGATGTCCGCATGATTACAGTGAGCTGTTTTATATTTCTGAATGTGCACACCAGGTTTTTCTTGACTATCACAAACACTTGGTGCAAAGTCGGAGGGAGGATAGGAGGAGGGTTTTCTGCAGGGCTGTACTTACCGGGATCAATGTAATCTGTGTGGACTGAAGTTAAAAGCATTGTCAGGCTAAATTGGCTCACATGGCGCTGCAGGACTGTGGGCTGATGGACCCTGAGTCAGTGTTTAAAGGGCCACTCTCTGAGTGCATCAGGGCTGAGTATGTTGTTTCTGTGTTTCTGTCCATGACACTTAAGTTGATTTGTGGTGTAGATGAGGCTGGTTGCAGTTTGAAAGGGGACTAACTGGTTTCATTTCTGTGACACTGCGTTGTGTGGTTTCTGACTGGTTGTCAGAAAATATCAATGTTCTGTTTTTATGGAATATGTATTCAAAACTTTGGGCAACTACATATTATATTGATTTATGTGAAAAGACATGAAAAGAGGTAAACATAACTTTTGCAGCAATAAGACATTAAAAATTAGCCTTTCTTCAAATACAAATTTACGGTTACTTTGTTTCATTAACTTCACGGGGGGTGGAAATATTCTGCTTTTGGGTTGTGTGGTAGCCAGTGGCTCAGGTAAGATTTCACAAATAGAAACAAGAATAGACTAGAATGTCCTGAAGTCAGTCAAGAAAATGAAACTGAGGAGAGGCTTCTACAACAGGACAATGATTCACAGCAGCAAGAAAAACAAGCTGCAGTTTTCCGAACGGCTGCACAGTTCCCTGACCTGAACATCACTGAAATCTGAGGGTAGACCTTCAGCATGCTGTGTCCCAGGCAGCGTAAAATATTTCTGAGCTGGAAGTGATGAAAATTCCTGAAGAATAGAAAAACTTAACCTGCTATAAAAGTGTTTGAAAGCTGTGATATCTGCCAAAGGGCATGTGCTGCAATGACTGTTTAATTTTAAGTTCATGAAATAAAAAGTATAAATGCATTAACATCTGAAAAAAGTTATCTTTCCAGAGGTTTGTTTGTTGTGTGTGAAAGTGGGGGGAGGTGTTAGGGTTTTTATTTCTCATAATTTGTTTGTGTGGTGTTTTATTAAATGAGGCTAGCAGTCAAATCCCTGTTCTTCTTTATCTTGAAAATGCATCTTCTTCATTATAGTCACCCTCTTTATCATCATCACCATCAACAACTGTGTAATATCCTTTATCTGCTGCTATTGTTTTATAGGCTGTAAATATCTAATTGTACATTTTATATTATTATTTTTTTATTTACCTTTTCTTAAGTAGTTGATACTGATATTTGCCCCCCACTGTGGGACTAATAAAGGCTACCTTAATCTTTATCATCATCATCATCATGGCTCTTCAGAGATATGGACACTCCAAGAATCATATATGTTCATGTTTCTAACAGATGCCACTACCTACACACAGTGCACACACTGTATGAAATAAATCAGCAGCATTCAGTGGTAATTTGGGTTAATATTATGAAATGAATGCTAACTTGCTGACTTTAGATTAAAGCAGCATGGAGATAAATGGAGGTAAAATCAGAGGGTAGCAGGCTGACAGGCTGCTGAGTCGGGGCTTTTATGTAAATAAAAGGGAGGCTGCAGATTCTGCACAGTCATCTGTTTTCTCTTCAATATTTCTGTCTGAGTTTGAGCAAACACACACTTACACACTGTCACATATATTTATATTTAATATTAAAAACTTGCATCTCTTAATATTACAATATATACAGATTCAAAATACCCAACATATTCACAAAGACAGAACCTCTGAACTGATGAGATGGGATTGGAGAAAAGTGGTTATTATTATGTTTGTGTGTGTGTGTGTGTGTGTGTGTATTTGTTTGTGTGTGTGTGTGTGTGTGTGTGTGTGTGTGTGTGTGTGTGTGTGTGTGTGTGTGTGTGTGTGTGTGTCAGTTAAACCCTGTTGTTGAAATCGGTTGAGCCTGTAACAAATGGAAGAAATCCATGTGAATAAAAATACTCTTATCTAAGCCAAATGCAACAGGAAAAGGGAGTTTCCACTGAGGCCGAGACAGGATAAATATAAAGCACAGTGCTTTCAAAATGTGATACTTATCAAAGCTACCGGTGTCAACAAGACTGCACGCAGAGAAAAGAAAATGACAGAGCTGCATTAATGGAACATTCAGACAGCCACCATGTTTCCTCAGAGCAACACTTACAAACACAATGTGTGTATTATCTGTTTTTGTTTGTTTCTCCCTCTCCCAGTTTAGTAGAATGAGGTCTTTATCGTTTCAGTGACATAGTACAACACATTTAATAAGGGAAACTAACACATCCTGGAGAACAGTCTTATCACATACAGTTAAGATACAGCCCTATAATGTTAACCATGTTTTATCATCATTTTATCATAACCAAACAACTGACGCAGCACATTTTACATATGTAGTAACTTCACCTAATCTCATTATCTGGCTCATCCTACTAACTAGTGGCGACAGCATGTTTTTTCCACACACTGTGCAGCTGTGATGTATCGTATAGCACCAAGCAACATCACAGTGGGAGGTGGTCACAATGCAACAGACAACACCTTAGGGAACAGTGTATGTAACAAATATTCATACTCAAGGGTCAAAGTAAAGATAAAGGTAAGGTAAAAGAAGTGGCTGTAAAGGTCATGTTTATATGATTTAAGATTAGCTCAGCAAATTGGAACAATCGACAGATCTGTTACTAGTTGCCATGGCGAAACAGGATCACGTATTTGATTTGCATCTTTTGGAACAAGACAATAATAATATCATGACATGTCTAATGATGAAACACATCCGATCTACTTCACGCATTGTGTAAAAATGGATAAATGTAAATAGATGGATAATCTCACTTGTGTAAACTGAGCAGATGTGTTGTGCTCTGGAGGAGTTGTTTTTATTCAACCCCATTCACAACCGTCCTGATACAGTTACCCAGATGTTTTAACAAGGTTTCCCTCAGGTTTGTGCTCAACAACAGAGTTCTAGCCACACAAGATGCATGATAATAGATTTAATTGGACTTGAAATGTGTATTCGTATAACAGAAAATGGTTAAACTCAAATTTTGTGCGATGAATTTTAGAAAGTCTGCTTCCTGCTTCCAAAGTATTTTTAATCTTCTCCTTCATAATCATTTTTTTTCTCTTCAGGACATCAACTGATTAAAAAACAAAGAAAAAAAGTTAGTTGTGAGGCAGTAAAGTTTTTTAATCTTTTGAAAAAGGGGTGCAATGGTTTTCCAATCAATGTTCAGAAAAAGGTTGTTTCAGAGAGATTTTTTCCCACTTCAACAACCTCCTACAACAACATGTTGCCAAAATGGAAAATATGACCTCCAGATGTTAAAAATGAAATACAGTCTGCTTCCAATAGTTACATTATTTCTGACCCTCCTACACACATTTGGCCATAAAGTGACTAACACACTTGAGGAAACATAATTTAAAATGCTTTCTGCCCATTTAATAAAAAGAGCTTTATGTAACATGTTAATTCTGAAATTTATTTTAAGATCACTCTGTATTTTTAGAGGATAGTATGCTACCAACTCATTGTCATGTCATTGTGAGATAAATGACTCAGCTAAAATATAAAAGGTGCTTCAGCTGCTTTTTCAAACAAACCAACAAACAAAAAGTGGACAAGAAGTGATGATGGGTGGTTTTGGTATCGACCGCTTTTGTCCTTGATGACAGATTTTTGGCAGCAAAACCTGGGGAATTGTTCCCAAACGTTCAGGCTGCCAAAACAAGCATATAGATTTTTTAAATCTGCTATCTCAGTATACAGTATATAAAAGACTGATGTAATACATTTCTCAACCTTCAACTTCCTCCCACATGAGCGGCCATCAAGATGTTGCTGTAATAAAATTCTTGAGAAACTTTGCGATAAACAGTGTAGACTTCTTGACACACACTCTCTCTCTATCTCTGCTTCTCTCCCCCTCTCTCCCTCTCTCTCAGGTGTTCTCCCAGTCGCTGCGAACATGGTGGTCGCTGCAGTCAGTCCTGGACCGTCTTCCACTGTAACTGCTCCGACAGTGGCTACAGCGGAGCCACCTGCCACAGCTGTAAGTCACCTGCCACTCACCACATGGCTCTTGGACAGAAGGGCTGGATTAACCTGCTATAGAGCTGCAGCATTTGACAGCCTGGGTCCTCCTGATCTCTTCTCATTGTGGACTGTACTGTAATCTGATGCCTTTAAGAACTAATCCGGGACAGAGCACACCAGTACTGTGCAGGATTGCACATAAGGTTGTCCTTACGTCCCATTCTTGTTGATGCAATCTCTCAGTTACACTTTGATAGGATTTATTGACGTTTCATACAAAAGTTCACCAGGACTCCAGGATGAGCTGATTAGAATTTTGTGGTCAAAGGTTAAAGGTCACTGTGACCTCAGAAAACACATAAAAAAAAATCCATTAATTCATATGATAATTATGACAAAATTTGTCTAACAGGATAAAATGATACAATTTTATATCCAGAGGGTCAAAGGTCAACTTCACTGTGACATCATAATGTTCTGCAAAAACACTTCTGTCCATTAGTAAATGCTGTAACTTATGGAGGGGAGATTGTGGCCATATTTCCTGCAGCTTGGCTAGTTGGTGGAGGGAGGCAGTAATTCTAGTTGTGTGTCAGTTACTGAGCAAACCATTATTTAGGAACAAGCAACAGGTAAGTAGAATAATATCACCTGGATTTCTGACAGTGTTAAGATTAAAAACATAGACAAAGCCTCAAGATTACCTAAAAATACAGAAGTGGGTTTGAGGGTCTTTATCTGTTAATATTGTAGTTAATTCAGTGGTGCATACTCCAAAGCAAATGTACTACTACTACTACTACTACTACTACATGGTTAGGTTAGGTGACAAAAGTTCTTTGATCAAGGTTAAGAACATTTTTGGGTTTTGGTTCAGTGTTAATGAGTAAAACTCATTTTGCCTCATGGTTTAAATCACTTTTGACTTTTTCAGTATTAACCAAGACCAGAATCCCCCAACCCCAACCTTAACCATAACCAAGTGTTGTGAGTTATGTTTAGACACTAATCATAGTTTAAAAGTTTAATCCTACTTAACTTCCTCATTATGTTGATGTAAAATGATAATCAGGGTGGGATTACATTCCTCCCAAGATTTATTTTCCGTTGCAAATGAGTAGGATATTTCAAGGAGAGAGAACGAGAGAGCAATGACAGATAAAATGGGAAAATTAGAATCAATCGAGAGGTAAAATGTCAGAGAAAGAGCAACAGCAGCAGATGATGAATTTCCTTTTTACAAACACTAACTGGATTTTAGCACCGAGGCAAACTGAAAATAAAATAACACAAATAGTACCCGCAGTAAAACAGTACAGAGATGAGAAATGAATTCATTAAAATGCCCGGAGACTACGATTAATGTGATGTGGTGCTACTTTAATGCACATGTCAGTTCTCTGTCATTTATCTAAAGGGTTTTAAAGCTGACTTTTAAAGTTGCGGCTCCATTTACTGCTTGACCTTCAAGACCTAGGAAACCTGCCATTCTCATGGTGGCAATCACAGATGCATTTAACAGCAATATTATTCAGTAATTAGAGTTGTACAGGTTTTTTTATGCCTTTGGTGTAGAAGCTGCAAAGTGTGAGTTATGTCAGATGATCTGTTGACTTTTGTTTTGGCTGCAGCCTGGGGACATTTCTCAAATAAAGCGACGACTTTGTGAGCTTCAAGTGAAGCCTGCCTAATATTCTTTGCCCACTGCAGAATACCTTTAAAATCTGTTTGTGTGCAAGTGATATGGAGGAGGTTATTGAGTCTGCAGATGTGACTAAACTGCTGAAATACTGAATGAATAAATAAAACCATGGAGGTAATGTGAGCTTATTGGCAAAATTTACTGGTTCTGTGCCGATTCCCTTTGAGCCAAACACCTCAAGACCAAAAGAGGAGGGTTTACTACACACCTCACTTCTGCTCTCATTTTTTATTGCTGACGTTTCTGTGAAAACCTTTTTCTAACCACACTGAGGCCATGTGATGAATAAAAGGCCTTTGGCTGTGGAGAAGAAACTAGATAAACAGGTGAGCAGAGTCTGGGAACCTTTAGATATGGATTTGACTCCAAGGGCTCGATTATTTGACTGCAGAGGAAGCACAGAGGAGGAGGGAGAGGAAGACCTGTGGAGATAGAGAGGAAGAGGCGGGGCTGATAAAGGTTTTATTTATTGAGACTTTGTAATCCCATCAGTCATTTCTGGACTGATCTTGACTTTATGTGACACTGCTGTAGAAATAAAACCCTAGATGATTTTCTTCACGCTGGCTATGATTCAGTGGTGATACATACGTATGAAGAAGCATCCATAATCCTCCCCAGGGGGTGATCTCCGTCGCCTCACAGCTCCTGTGTTCCAGCTGATGTGTTGATGCTGATCTCATTATTTTCCTCGCAGCTGTGTACGAACAGTCCTGTGAGGCGTACAAACACAACGGCAACATGTCGGGACATTTTTACATCGACGTGGACGGCAGTGGACCAATCAAACCACAGCTGGTCTACTGCAACATGACAGGTGAAACACACACACTCGCTCCCCTTCATCCTTCCATCACTCAGCGTTTCATATGATCAACATTTACATAATTGTAAATGATGATGCTCCTCATCTTTCTCCGACTCACTTCATCTTTCATCCCATCTTTACTTCAGTCTCTCTCTTTCCCCCCTTTCATCTCCCTTTCAGCCCATAGCATGCCCCAATTGTATATGTACACGTGTAGGCTATCCACACACACACACACACACACACACACGGGAAGAACTTACCAGAAGCCAAATAACCTTTGACCGCACATTCGCATCATTAGCATCCCAGTAATGGTTGTATTTCCTCGTGTCTGTCTCTGTAGAGGAGAACACGTGGATGGTGATCCAGCACAACAACACAGAGCTGACCAGAGTCCGACCCTCTCCAGGTGTGAACCAGCATCGAGTTCACTTTGACTACTTGACTGAAGAGGAGCAGCTGTTGGCTGCAATTAGCCAATCACATCACTGTGAACAGGAACTGTCCTACCACTGCAGGAAGTCCCGCCTCCTCAACACTCCAGGTAAAGCCTTTTTTTTTTATTTATTTATTTATTTTTTAATAAAACCATGATGTGCTGCAGTTTCCAGTGTAGAAGGCCTGTGTTGGACTTCCACGGTCTTGTCTATCCTCACTTACGGCTCCTCAGGGCCTTCAAGATGGCAGGCAAGTCAAGCAATGATCGAGAGGCGAGGAACAACAAAATAAGGGAATTTGGATGAAGCCACTCAGTATCTGGCTCAGATTTTGCCCACAGGGATTCAAGCCAGAAACAGTAAGAGACCATCCTGTTTATGTAGGCTGGCTTTGCATTGCAGCTGAAAGATCCTCTCTGCTTCAGTGACCTCCAGTGGGAAAACAGACGGACTCAGACCACACAAGGGCAAACAGAAGATAGCTTTAAGATGGTCAACTATGCATTGATGTTTTTAATTATTTTTTATTTTAGTCGTAATAGAATCACACTAGTTTTTCTTTTTGTGCTCTCTTTGAATCTAATTTAACAAGAGCGAGCTATGAGGCATATATCATTTTATACCACAACAAAAGCTCTGGAGAAAACAATTCAACTCCTTGCGGATCCACACATTTTTCCCGTTCTACCACACAAAACAGAATAATTGTTACTCTCATTGCTACAAACTTAATCAGGTTCCAAGGGTTTTCTCCCTCTTTACCAGCGAGCCAGACAAATGGACTGTGTACCATTTGTCTAAATGTCTCCTTCTTTTAGACTAAACATTGAGGCCAATTAGTTTGTCTGGGTTTTGTTCTTTGTTTTCCCTCAGATGCTTTATCATGGTCTTACAAGTCATTAATTGACCTTAACGCTGTGACTCAGAATCAGTTAAACCACCAAAAGTGTGAAGACATGCATTTTTCTCCTGGCAAACGCCGCCTGTTAGAAAGTGGTTAGCAAATGATTTATGATCACTATTATACAAACAGAATTTCAACATTTATCTTTAATATTTTTTTGCATTCAAACAGCATACACAGTTCTAATTTTACAATTTAAGAGAAATCTGCTGCAGGGCATTAGGATTATCTTTTGATATTAATGTCCTCTGTTCAGCTTCTGTCTGGTTGCAGCCAGTTTGCAGTAAAACAAGGCTGAAACCATTAAAGCCAAACAGTCGATGGATTGAGGAAAGAATGGATGGATGGATGGAGTATTTTACTTCCTTGGTGTGATAGATTTTTTTTCCTTTTAGTGTTGTTTTATTTTGTAGGACCACACTAACACTTGAAGAAATACAGGTCATAACAACCTCGCATTATTCGACAATGCTCATCTTCTATTGTGCCTGATAGTTTCTTGATGGAGCCATCTTTATCCTCTGTAGCTACGGAAACCAAGGTCTTACAGATAAGGAGGCAGATAAAAACAACACTTGGAGAAGACTGCCCACATCAAGTTCTAGTCAAGGATGAGAGAAGTGAGGCAAAGGACACGTGTAACTTTAATTAGGTGAGAAAGACCAGGTTTGGGTTTAGGTTAAGTTTAGACTGTAATTTAGCTTTATTTAGGTAAGGATGGGAAAAATGTTGTAACCATGTGATACAGAGGAATATAGATACGCTGTAGGAGCAGACATCTTCAGAATCTGGTGTTGCATGTCTCTGATTCACATCCTGGCTTTGTACTGCTCTGCATTTTTTCTCCCTGGTGCCAGGCCTATAACAAACACTTCAGCCTGAGACATCTGAACCTGAACTCGGTGGTGACTTTGCATTTAGTTTGTAGCTTACAGTAAAGTGCTTGAGGAGACAGCAGGTCATCACACACATACCACTGGAGATCAACAGAGAACCTGTGGAGAGGGTCTCCAGATACCTCAACATACACATCCCTGGGCATCTCCCCTGAGCTCTTCACAACCGGCACATACTCAAAAATCAGAGGACAGACAGAGGCTCTACTTCCTCTGACAGCTGCGCAAATTCACCTCCATCCTGAAGACCTTCGACTGTCCTGACAGGCAGCCTGATGGGTGACCCTGTGACAGGTGACCCTGCAGAGAGTCGTATGATCAGTTGAACACATCATCAGAACAGGCACCCTGCAGGACACCTACAGCAGGAGGGTGAGGATGGGAGCCCAAATCATCATGAGAGACTCTTCACACCCACAACCAATGGACTGTTTAGACAGCTGAGGCCAGGGGGTCACCTCTGTAGTCACATGACAAGATTCTATCCTCAGGTCATCCAGATCCTCAACACACACTCTTCACTTCAACAATCTTCCACACAGACGTGAACACTTCTGTGGAACTGCACATACTCTGTTGTTTCTGCCACCTCCACTTGCACAGCAGCTCACTTTAACTGCAAATACTGGTAGATTCCTATCCATTTGTTGTCTGTATATAGATTTGTGTATATACACACAGATCTATATTATATGTTAATGCAGTGTCATATATAGATATGTATGTGTACATATAGTTTTAGTTATTATTTTAGTTTACTACTTTACTTATGATAAATTATTTATAAATATTAATAAAGTATCTATCTACCTACCTACCTACCCACCCTCTGATTCTCGCACAGTAACTGAGCGTGCTTTTTATTTCACTGCATGTTTCACTCTGTATCTCTGTGCGTGTGATAAATGAACCTTGTACCTTGAGTGCATTGTTGAAAAAGCCTCTGTGTGTACATCAACATTACAAGTACAAAGTGCCGAATAATGCACTGACCAGAGCACAAATGTCCAGGCAGCATTTAAAATTAAAGTAGCAGGTTAAAAGGAAATATTTTTTCCTTTATTTATTTTTTGGATAAGGAAATGGATGGAAAGAGAAAAAGTGGCTAAACTCACAATGTCGTCTCATCAAAGAAGCTCACAACATACAATACAAGACATTTTTATATTGTGGCCACAATGTTTTGTCCAAAAAGTGTTTTCAGTTTTATTGTAAGAGCCATTTATTGTAAGAGCCAGTATCCTTAAAAGGCTGTCGTACTTGGCAGCCTTTTAAAGATATTGGTATGTCTTGGCTCTTACAATAAAAAAGTCTCAGCAGAAGTTTCTGTTCCACCCTTTCCAGTCTTACTGCTCACACAAATGCACAAAAATTTAATTTGGAAACAAGACAAAGAGATGTGCTGCTGGGAGAAAATAGCTAAGTGCTCTTTGTGAAGATGTCTGAGGAGATACACACACTTACCTTGTAAATAATGCTACGCCATTTGTGCAGTGTTGCCAGTGGAATCTTAAGAGATATTTGCTACATTATACTGTAACTTTGGTGTTTTGGAGGGGTGTTTCTTGCACTGTTCACAGAGGTAAGATGTGTG